>NW_009937757.1:57403-83373 GCF_000696875.1 Nestor notabilis
CAGTGCTAGAGATTATTAAAACATTGTGAATTCATTTCAAGGTACTGTACTCTGGTTTAATAGATCTTCCATTGTGAAAGAATGACTCACTAAGGGCTGCCAATTTGTGCAGGTGATAGGAGATAATTCATAAAGCAGTTGTACTTTCAAGAGAAGTTATAACAGGCAATGGATAAATTCCTGGATGTTAGTCTTAATCTTAGTTCTGCCTTATTAAATAGGGCCCTCCAGACTTTCAGCAGCATACACCTGGACCAGTTCCCACCAACTTCTCCCAAGCCCCAAGGCTGCCAATCCAGGACCAGTGGAGAGGGCCACCACCACCACCACCACCACTACCTCCTCCACCTCCTCAGGAAAGAGATCCTTTTTTCATAGCAGGTAAGCATTTCCATTAACATACAAAATCCACTTTTTGTGAGCAGCTATGCCGTGTGTGTATTATACAATGTGAAGTGTTTGGAAGAATCTGAAGGCTGGAAGATGGTGTTTGATGTAGCCAGACTAGTACATACCAAAAATTCTGGTGGTCTGTTACCATTTTACTACTTTGAGGTAATTGTAATGTCTCCATCTGTAACTACCATCTATCTGGATAATTATACAGATACAAAGTAATATTAGTATGTAAGTGATGGTTGCAATAAAGTAGTTGTAATTTGTTTTATTACTAGTAGTCTCCAGATGCTTTAGTTTCCACCAGTAAGTATTTAACCACCTGGAAAATGTGTATTGTAAGAAATCTGTTAAGGTTAGCTAGAATGATACAGTGTAGCAAACAAAATAGCTAGTAAGCGCATGTACATGTATACTCTAATCCCTGGGATCCTCCACTGATCTCATTAAAGTAGAATTTCTAAAAGATACTGCTAATTCCGGCAAAGTACCAGTTGTGCTGGTCTTTCAAGCATCAATTCCTTTTAGACACAAGTGGCAGAGCAAGGGAAACATAACCTTGACGGTAGCTTTTAAAATTAAAACGTCCCATACTGTTTTGCTTTCTACAGATTTCAGGTTACTCTTCCAAATCAATACAGAGCATTATGTTTTGAAAGCATGTTTGTGTCCCAGGGAGGCTGTCATTTAATCACTTACCTGATCTCCACAGATCCAAGGTTTCCAAGTCATCCCTTGTTTGAGCAGCGAAGCCCCCCACCACCGCCACCTCCTCCGCTTCTTAATAGCGCACATCCTGTCCCTACCCAAAGTCCGATGCCATTCAACCAGCCCGGGCCAGCGTTCAATCAGCAGGGCCAGCAACCGGTGTTCCCTAGGGAGCGGCCGGTTCGGCCGAACATGCAGCCTCAAGGTCCCGTGGGGATTCTCCACTTCAACCAGCCAGGTTCGGCAAATCCGCGGCCGTTCATCCCTCCAAGGCAGCAGTTCCTGCAGGCTCCAGGACAGCCCTTCCTTGCCGCACACACGCAGCCCACCATGCAGGTATGGGTCCATGGTGGGAAGGGGCCTGCGAGGAGCGTGTGAAGTGGCCCAGTGCTGCCATGTAGGGAGTGATGTAACTCAAGTAAGAGTTATTTGAGATTACAGGTATGAGGCAGATGGACCTGTAACACTTTTTATTGCTGTGCCTGAAAAAGTGATTAATCTTCTACCTAGTTGGCAGCACTAACGCATTTCAGATAGCGAGACTGCAGCCCGGCCCTGGCTCCTGAAGTTGCTTTAGCTCCGCAGAGGTAGGGAGAGAGCATCCCTGTCTGCGGCCCCATCCTGGTCCCGTCCCGGTCAGCAGCAGGGCGGGAGCGCCCTCTGCCGCTCACCTGCGGAGCCCGGCAGGGAGCCGGGGGTGTCCCGCAGACGGGGAGGAAGCTGAAGTGATGCTTGAAAGTGGATGAATGATTTTGGGGGTGAGCAGAGTGATATGTAGGGCCCTGCATGTTCCGTGGCATTTATGCGGGATCTTTTCATGGTGTCTGCACTTTGAACGTAGAGGAATACTGAAGTCTGGTGGTACTGTGGGGGGTCGGGGGGAGAATAATAAGAAACCCCAAACAAACAAATTTCAAAAGGGGACAGAGGACAGGAACCCTTGCAGGTATCTTTTTCCACTTCAGCTGTTGACTTACACAGGTTTAAGTGTAGAATGATCCTGCACAGCTTCTGTTAGTCTGGTTTCTACTCAGTATGTTTTTGGTTTACCCTAGTCTGTAGCTGCTTACAGATGCTTTGAGGACTTGGGAGGCTGGAGCTACTTTTCAGGAATTTATTACCTTAAAACTAAAACCAAATAATCTTTTTGTTCATATGAAGGGTCCCTTGCATCCTCCATTACAGCCTCAGCCACAACCTCAGCCTCAGCAGCACCATCACCAGCAGCAGCAACACCATCACCAGCAGCAGCAGCAGCAACACCATCATCATCTCCAAGGGCCACCACAGCCCTTGATGCCCATGAACCAGCCACAGTTTAGGCCTCACATGCAGGCCACACAGCAGCAGCCACCAAATAACAACAGGATGCAGTGTCAGCCACGACAGGGTCCAATGAAGCCAAGGCATGTAAGTACCACATATGTCAGTGTTGTTGTCTTGTGTAGTTCTGCATGAGTAGCAGGCATGTAAGCACAGGTTTCAAATCTCACCAGCATGGTTTTTCAGTCCCATTTATTCTTTTCCTGCTCTGTCCCCTTTCACCATTTCTTGCTCCTTTTCTGCCTTGATAATTTTATAAACTAAATCCAAAACCAGCACATGTATCTTTCCCTTTTTATTTTCTCCTCCAGTCTTCAGTGTTTTTCTTGATCTGGGTCCACTAAGGGATGATTCAGTTGCTCAAGAACTGGCAATAAAGGGCTTTTGGTGGATAGATTTGCTTAATAAGACTTTAAAACTGCTGGTAGCCTGTGATTGTGTGGGAGTCCAATTCTCTGGCACTGTCTTTCAATTTGAAGGCCTCTCTGTACCACTGCGAATAAGCTTTCTGGTTCAGGTAATGTCATTCATGTCTTGTGACTTTGCCTGTGTGCAGCATATTCTGTTGCTCGGTAGGTTGGGTAGCACAACAGTCTGTAGCAGTGCTTGAAATAAGTGACTGTAGTTCAGAATAATTGATTAGGAAACTAGATCACACAGTGAAACCAGTTTCTGAGAAATAAGTTAAACAAGATTCAGTTTTGCTTTTAGTTAAAAAAAACAACCTAAAACTATTGTTAAAATAGTCTCATTTCTGTAATTCTCACATTGAAGATGCCTCTTCAAAATCAGGAAAATGTGAAACACAAAGCACTTCAGTCTGGTTTGTAGTGGAAGTCTGCAGGTTTTTTCCTTTCTGCTTTTCAGAGTACACCATCACAAAGTATTGTCAAGCGTCCAAATCAGCAGCTACAGTCAACTGCTCCAAGAAATAGTAACTTACGTGAGCTGCCGATAGCACCGTCGCATGCTATGGAAATGAGCAACAACAGGCGAACCTTGACCCCAGCTGCTCAGGTCAAACCCATTACCAGCACGATGTCTGCCACCAAGTCCGTAGCTGGTGTTGGAAACTCACAGGGACGGCCCGAGATGAAAGCCAAAGCAATCACACCAGTGGGCCAAGCAAAATCAGAAGCAAAATCAGAACCAGAGGTAAGGCTTTGCAAAAAAAAGTCTTTCATTTAAAAACAAAACGAAACAAAAAAAACGAACAAAAAAAACCACCCAAAAAACCCAAGAAACAAAACCCAAAAAACTCCCACCTTTCTAGAACTTTTCTAGTCTGACTTATGACCTGTAAGCACATTAATTGCATTATTCACCCAATATATTTTGGTGCCACTAGAGGCCTCCCTTCTGAGTTGCGCTTTTCTCTTTAAAAAGACATCTGAAAGGTTGGCAAGGCTGTGGTGAATCTGTTTTGCAGGAGGAGCAGTCTTTTCTACCATGAAAAGACAGAGGTTGCGTAACTGTCATCAATGATACAAGCCTCTGAAATATCCATTGTGCCGATTCTTGTCTTCCAGGATTATGATCCTTGTTTTGGTTTTGGGTTTTTTTCTCCCAGTAATCATATTCTCCAAGTCAGAAAGCCTCTTCTCTTCCATTTCTTATGATGCTGTATGGTTTAAAAAAAAAAAGCTATTTGGAGAGCTGTGAGCTGACTTCCTCATGCTGTTTTCCTTCAGGCTGTTCAGTCTCCTTTAGGGTCTTGAGCACTCATGCAGGAAGTTGCAGCTGCATTGTCCATGGAGCTTCTTGCTCTTGAAGAAGAAAATCTGTCTTCTATGAAAACTTTTGGCATGGAGAAAAATAGGAGATGCTCTTAAGTTTTCTGTTTTGGAGAAAATGATACTGTTAGCTCTGCTAGTACTCTTCACAATGAAAAAAATGAGATGGCAGTGCTTTGGGCCTCAACTAGATCATGCAGTGTGCACAGATGACCATTTCCCTGCACAGATTCTCCCAGAAGAGAGAGAAGTCTCTCCATTACCGCTGTTAGTTTGAGAGAGTGGGTAGGATTGCACTGATGGTACTGTTAATCCTGAATGTCAGGAGATACCAGAGGAACATGATGACTAAATGCATTCTGTGTAATTTCAGGGTGTTAGGTTGTTCTGAGCAGAGCTGTAAATTTTATAGGTTAGATAACCATGAATCTTGTCTCAAGGACCAAGTTTTCTTCAACAACTGTTGAAGGCTTTAATTGTGATAATACTGTCTTCCCTTTAAGCTGCTCATGATTAGCTTTTCATCTTGTTCTTGAATTAGGGATGGTCATAACTTACAAATGCAGCACAAAAGAAACCCATAGCTAGCAGTGTTTGACCTCCTGTGCACTTGCTTATCAATGAAAGTATATAAAAAAAATGAAATCCTTTTTTCAGCTTTTAATTTTCATCACGATGCAAATTTCAGTCATTGAAAAAATGACTGAAGTAATCCCCTTTTCTTCGAGTCCATCTCTTGGAGTAACCTAAGTCACAAAAATGCAGTGCCTCTTAGAGAAGCCTCTGCTGTCAGGCCATTAGTAAGGTAAATTTTGGAGCAAATCAGCTATGGCCCTCTCCATATAAAACATCTTAAAGTTCTTCCAGAATGTAGTCATATGAAAATTAAGGCATTAGTTCCAAAATATCTCTGGCAGTGTCTAGAAAAAGTAGTAATTTTTCACCCCTCTTAATCAAGTGAATTACAAAACTCCTAACCGAACATAAAACCCCACAAACAAAAAAACAAAGCAAAAAGCCCCAAAGCAGTCCTCTTGTTCTCTCCATTTTAAGTTTTATATGTATGTTAACAAACCTGTAGTTACAAGACTAACTAATCTTGCTTGTGTGAATTCTTGGGGTTTTAAGAATAAAACTGTATTTCTATGTCAAAGCTATCTTTAAAAACAGTGTGATAACCTGTTTTATGTAAGTTCTTGCAAAACAGGATTTAAAAAAAAAAGCTGTCTTGGAAAAAATAGAAACACTTCTTCTAGTGTTTCCAGTTATCAACCGTAGAAGTAAAGCCTTTATAGATACACTTGGCAAGTGCTAGAAAAGTGTGTGAATGTGTGCCCACACAGAACCCTTCTTCTGCCAAAGGGGACTTGAAAGAGAGCCTCATGCTGCAAGCAGTGTAGTACCAGTTGTCCCTCTTCAGCTGTGCCTCTGTGGTAGTCTCGTTCACTGATGCTGCTTATTGTCACTTCCACAAACAGGACTGCTGCACTAGTAGTGTTCATTCCCAAGCATTTAATCGTATTCTTCACTGTTATAATGTACATTGTTACATTTCACTCCTTAAGTGGATTGTAATGTTTTCCACTCTGTGTGTGGGGTTTTTTTTTCCTTCTAATTAGCTAACTTTATCCTGTTCTTTTGCTCTTTATGAAGATGAGAAAGAGTTAAGTTCTGTCATCTTTTCTAGCTGTATTGCTCATAACTGAAATGGGCAGGTTATTTTGCAAGTGTCTTCAAGTGGAAAATTATTAAGACTTCTCTTTGCATTCTTTTTCCTGAAGAGTCAGTGGCCATATTTATGAATGCCCTATCAATTCAGGAAGCACAAAAAATAAGCAGTATCAGCTATTAAAGGTTTTGCTCACCTTCAAAATAGATATTTGAAAGGTTTGCAACCTGACTGACTAGAAGATTAAAAGCTGTATTTCTACTTTGCTAATGGTGTGCTTATGTTCCCATTCCTGTGAGGCTGCAAAATACTGACTTGCAGTGCCTTTGTTTAGAATAGCTGTAACTCTCCAAGATTTAAACTTACATATCCTCAGTCTGAAAAAGCATTCTGTCAGTGGGACTGAAAAGTATGAGTGATGGCTGTGAGCCTAATTCTGCTCAAGTTGAGGTCAGTGTAGGATAAGAGGAATTGAGGCAATATTAAGAATAATAAGAATTTTAAAAGGAGGGGGAGAACATGGAAAGGTGTTGTGAATCTATTCAGAAGAAATGGACATTGGAGCCCAAAACAGAAGAGAAGTTAGAATGCTGCATAATCATAGGTGTACTGATATTACTACTTACTTTATAGCAAATACCCCTGATATACTGAAACCTTCACATTTCATTCTCTCAATTCCAGTAAGTTTTGAAGTTGGGTTGTTGGATTTTTATGTTGCCATCTTGTTTGGATGGTTTTTTTTGTTTTAACAAGGCTCACAATATGTAAAAATAGTTGCTGCCTTAAGTTATAAGACCAAATGTAACTAAATCTTGTTATCTGTCTGCCTGAGAAATTGTATGTGTCTAAATTTGAGTGTTGTCCAGTTTAAATAGGTTTGATTTCCAAATTTTTGTAATGATGCCTCCTGTTTTGTGCTTAGAAGATTCTTCTTATCATGTTTTTTTTTCTAGTTGGAAGATCGCAAGAGGGCAGTGTGCTTCTCAGAGTAACTTAAACTTCTTAATTCTCTTCCTGCTTGTCCAAGATGTGCAGCTCCTGTGTTTTGTAGGGTGACTCATACCTTCTGAGGGTTCAGGAGCTGATGTTATCAGCAATATGAAATGTGATGTGGATGTAGGTGCCTTTATTTAAGATACTTCGTGGTTTTGAACATAAGCAGCTAAATGATGCAATTTGGATCTGGCCTTACCTTTTATGAAGACTTGTCATGATTGTTTTTGGACAAATTATTCTAGCCTCTTTTGTTTCTAACGTTACAACTGAAAAAAATAATTATAAGCCTGCTGAATAGATTGTGTTTATGTCACAGGTCAAACCATTTTGATTGCTCTTTCCTTGCACTCATTCTGCTGAGGGACACAAGTGGGCCTGGTTGCATGATTCCATTTTTTGTTGCTTGATAGTAAACCAGAACAGTTGTGGTTCTTATGACCCTGCATTTAGTTCTGTTAACTAGTAATAAAGCCTATAGACCTGAAAAGCTGTGGGGTGGGTGGTTTGTTTTAATTCACTGTATGAAAAGCAAGCTAATGATACTCAGACTTAAATTTCACTAGAATTTGGTTTAGAGCATGTCTTTGCTGTATTTTCCTCAGTCAACAGTGCCACTGTAAGTTATCCTGGAGAATGATGGAGAACAGCTGCCTCTTTTACTGTTGCTCTTCAGCTATACGCAGAAAAGCAGGCTGTTGTATTTTCTTTTGGTACTTTTCATCAAAGCTGCTTTGGATCTTGGGGCAGAAATAAAACCTATAACTAAGGCTTAGTCTTCCCTTCAAACCACAATGAAATACATTGTGTTCAAGAACTGTTCAAAGATGGATGAGACTGTCCCCTAAAAAACACCCCTAAACAAAAACAAAACTCCCCAAACCCAACAACAGAAAAATAACTTCCACAAAGCCAAGGGAACTGATTTGCATCTCTGGCCTTTTTTATACTCTGTAGCCTTCTGTACAAGGAAGAGCTGTATTCAGTGTACTATTTTTTCATATTGTGGAATTTTCTACAGACAAAATGTGACGCGTCAATAGTTTATCCAAGAAAAAGTCTGCTCTGAGTTTTTCTGCTTCTTCACCTACAGATAATGTTGGTTTTGGCAGCAAACTTCCAAACACAAGCTCTGAACTTTATGACAACTTTGAAGGATATCTGTTCTTTCCCAGTTGCGTGGGGGTTTTTGGGGGCAAAATGCATTTTTTACTGCTTGGAAAAATCTGTATCGGGCTTAACCTAACAGGATGAAAATCATTATCAGTCAGTATTTTGTACTGTTTCCGTTTTGACCCAATACACTGTCTTGCCTGTTCTGTATGATGAAGCTCGTTATTACATATCGTAGGTCACATATATGTATATATACATATATATACACATGCACACACACACACTCATATATATTTATTTTTTTTTACTACAATCCAGCATCTCCAGTTTTCAATATAAGATGAAATATTTGAGTTTCCTCCTGTAGAAGCACGCTTCTGGTACTGTCTATCAACAGAGACCTGTAATGTGATTCTTACAGTGATTAGTCATTAATCGCCACCATCATGGTCCAAAAAGTACAGAGGAAGATAGAACCTTTTAGTATATGAAGCATTCTCATAAAAAGGAAAGTGTTAGACCTTATCCCCAAACTATAGCCCTTATTAAAAAAAAAAAAAAAAATACAAATTTTAAAAATCCAGGTCTGGAGGAGTCTTAGCCATTGTCTAGGCTGGATGTCCAGTGTGAGACATGCAGCTATTTTTTTTGTAATTGTGGGAATAATCCCTATCAATACATGCTCAGGGAAGAAGCAGTAACTGCGGCAGAAAACAGCCACTCAAGATTTGTGCATCTGGATTTTATGAATACAAATATGACTGCTGGGCTTTTATATCTGTGAACCAACTTTATGGTTGCATCTGTTCTGTTTTGTGGTTTGTCTTTTCTTTGTTTTTCCCCTTGGGTTGGTGGGGATTCTGGGGCATACCAGGAATAAAAGCCCTTGAATTAAGAAAAAAAAAAAAAGTTACACATTTTGCTTGTATATGTGCAAAAATGGCATTTGTGTTGAGAAGAGTTTGCAGTCATTTGCTGCAGGGTAAATAACAACTGTTCATAGTGGATTCCCAGTTTTTGAGAAATAGTTTAATATTCTTTATGCTGCAATTCACTGACATGCAAAGTGTAGTTACTTTGAGAGCCTGTTTTTGTTAGGGTTGACTAATGTATATTGAGTAGAATGTTGTGCTTATTTGTAAGCAGACTCTATATGGTAAGTCTATATGTCAAATTAATTTTTGAAAGGGTTAAAAAGAAAAGAAAGTAATATAATGAAAAAGTATGCTTTGTAATTTTGAAAAATTCATGTGATTATATCACAAGAGCAATTTGGTTACTTTTCCAGGATGATGAGAATCTGCATTTCCTTCACTCTTGTCCATATTTATACAGCTTTTCATAAGAATCCATTCTGCCAAAGTTGAACCTTTAGAAAGGTTATTTGATGGTGTGTAATACTTTCAGAAGAGCTCAGGGCTGGAATATTAAAGGCATTCTCTATATACTATTAATATTCCAACACTGCATTTGGCAACATTTTGATTCTGAAGAGAGTGCATGAGTTCAAGGTCAGAGAGATTGACTTGTGCTGTTCATTATAACCAATTATTGTGTGACAAATGAGTTTGAGATCAGGCTGAAAATTCTGTGAGAAAAATCAATAGTTCTAATCAGGGCCTTTCAGGTCATTTACCACCCTACCTTTTGTTACTTTGTCAGAAAAGAGCAAGATAAAACCTGTGTGACAGTGGGTTGCCTCTGTATTGTTACCTTCCATTTGAAACATATTTTGATATCTTGAATTATATTAATAGTTTAATTGGTTTTAGAAACTTCTAAATGAGTTCCAATTTGTAAAACTTCATTAGTTTTTCATATTTTTCTTTTCATATTCTGATTGGATTTTCAGCTGGTGTTGAAGCTTGTAGTAAATCTAAGTCTTAAACCAGATTTGAGCTGTTTTTCTGTAATGAATAGCAACTAAACCTTACCAGCAGATAGACTCCACTAGTAGCCTTAATTTGGTTATCCGGGATAATTTAAAAAGCTCTTCAGAGAGTTACAGCTTTACAGCATCTGAAACAACAGTTTAATGTTGTTTTGACCAAGCTGGGCATTTGTTAAGGATTTTATAAATTAATTAGTATTTTCCTTTGTAGTACCCAGACGAAGATGAAGAAACTAGATTGTATCGCTTGAAGATAGAAGAGCAGAAGCGTCTAAGAGAAGAAATCCTGAAACAAAAGGAGCTGAGACGGCAGCAGCAGGCTGGTGCTAGAAAGAGAGAATTGCTCGAAAGACTTGCGCAGCAGCAGCAGCAGCAACAACCTTCTACGCAACAGTCCTACATGCAGCAAGAGGACGACTCGTCCGAGTACCCCACCAATGGCAGCCCTTACATACCCCACTCTGGCTTACAGACCAGGCAAAATGTGAAAAACAGACTCCTTGTTAGAAAGCAAGATACAGTAGTTCCAAATATCCAACCCAAACCCACGGATTTCCCACAGGTTGGGGCAAATATGCAGTATCAAGGACAGCAGATGAAGCCAGTGAAGCAGCTGAGGCAGACTAGAACAATACCTTTGAGTCCACCTCAGGCACCGCAGAAGGTATTGCAGACAAAGCCTGCTGCAGCATCGCTGCCCACGACACAGACTGCTCGAGTGGCTTCGATACAAGCAAGGCCACAGGAACTGAAATCTGGCGTGAAAAGGACTGTCATGCAGCGGACAAACTGTGGTAGTGGAGATGAGCCCCATGTCGGCAGCAAAGTCAGGGTGATTAAGTTGTCAGGAGGGGTAAGTTTCCAAGGCTCATGTCGTGTGTGTGTGTTGTCATGGTTTGTTTTTCTGTGTTTCATTCTGTGCAATCCCCAAATAAAAAATGGGCCTACGTTCATAAAGGAAGTATCAGGTTTAGCAGACCTAACAGTCAGTATTTTATATTTTCAGAACTGTAAGTTAGTATCAGTTCCTCAGAAATTAATGTTTCATGTGACACTTTACTGCCAAGCAGTTATCACTGAAATCCCATTGAAATAGACTTCTTTCTTTTAAATTGTAAGTTGTAACTTGACTCTGAAAGACTCCTCAACTGACCTCCTTTTGCTTAAAGTTGATAGGTCTGATAATTGGTCAGAGGAAAAGATTTGGATGGCTGTTTTTAAGGTTTGGTTAAAAAACATCTCTGCTTATTTGGTAGTTGAAGCCACCTGATTTGATTGTGTGCTTCTATTAGTGTGTTTTCTGTACATAAGGGAAGACTGTTCATATTTTCTTGGGAAGTGTGTTGTGAAACTAAGCAATGCATTGGAGGGGGATGTTTTCTGATATAGGCTGGGTTTAAAATGTTACCATTTCACTTCTGCATCTAAATGAGATTTCCTTATCTTTTGATGAGGGATCTATTATCTTGCAGAGTGTCCCTTGAGCACTGGTGTTGTGGAGGAGTCACAGTGCTGATCTTGATGGTAGTGTGCCTATTTAAGATCTGGGACTTTGGTTAGAAAATATCTTGACTAGATTTCTTCTGTCTTAATGAAAAGACAAATTAATTTGTTAGGCCTCTAAAGAAAGTAAGAGGAGGGGACACAGCGAGATGGCGTTGTCTGTGTGAAGACTGTCCTCGGGTTTGTGCCGAGGAAGAAAGAAGGATGTGATGTGGGTATAATGCTGTGGTGCATTGGAGGTGTTTTGTTTTGTTTTGGAAGAATGCTACTTAAATTATTTGGAGCATTCATTAGGGAAACTTGCAGAACTGCTGTAATATGTGATGAAGTGAACAGTGTGTTAACAGGAACTGAACAAGGCTTTGGAGGCTAGACTTCCCTCTGTAAAATGGGGAGAAAGTCAAAATGCCAGAGTCTTAGCCACTTTTTAGAAACGTTTTTCTACAGCTCATGAACCTTAAATGCACTTGAAGTTGTGAACTGCATAATGACCATGTGGTCTTTCAAAATATTAACATAAAGGGCCTTACTGACTATATAGAGCTGACAACAACTTACCTTGGAGGATGTGTAATTCCTCCTTAACTTAAGTACAGAAGAATAAACTGCAAGAAGCTGAAAGAAATTGATTCTGTTGGGCTAAAAATATTTATATATAAAAGTATGTATGAAGGAATCCCAGTGGCCTGCAAGAGGTGTGACAGGTTTGTTGTTCATGAATAACTGAATAAAGCAGTCATGCACAACTTCTTTTTATTATGTGGTAAAACAATGCCAGTCATCACTGTATACAGCTCTTCTTAACAAATGGTTATTAGTGCCCACAGTAGCATTCTCATTGAAATACTTTTTATCATAATGCTCTTTCATAAAACCATAAATGTTTTGTTTCAGATAAGTCTCATGGTAAGCAAGAGCAATTAGCTTTGTTAAATGCATGTTACAACCCCTCTTTCGTTGCACACAAACAGATTTGTTCTGTCCACCTTAACTTTTGGAAACTGAGATTTTAGCAAGGTAAAGGGGGTTCTTCACGTGTAGCCTTTGTTATTTTTTTTTTTTCTTGCCATGGCCATTTTAAGTTTTCCTTCCAACTGTGGAAGAATAAAATCAAGCATTGCAATTAGCTATTCAACATTGATCAAGATAGTTGATTAATTTTTAATTAGTGACAAGCTGAATCTGTGACTTTGTTTCTTTGACCACACAAGGCAAAAGAAAAAATTGAGCAGCAGGGGGGCCAATCTTGTCCATCTTGACAGGATTTGGAAGAAGAATTCATTAAAGGCTGCTTGGACTCTGAATATTATAAAGATCCCAAATAACGTTTAGTTTCTATTTCTAGTGTTTAGTCCTACCACAAGCTTTATTTATTTTCACAACTTTTGCCTCAATGTTAAATATGAAGCAAAAACTAGATCTCATTTTTTCTATCCATTCTCCTTAGCATGTAATAGTGCCTCCTCTAATTTCTTGCATTTGGCCTAAGGAGTGGTTGGTACCTCTTAGCTGTATGTGCTGACTTGATCCTGTACCTAAGCAGCCCTGCTGTTGCTCTCAGTCCAATCCCTAGTACCCTTTTTCCATTCTAGAGCTCCTTTGTGCAGAAATGTTTTGAATATCCATGTAGATTGAGATGGCTTTTGATTAAATGCAGTGCAGGTTAAACACAATACAGGTTCCTTTTCAGAGTTCTCTTGATTCATGTTGGTAAAAACTTGGAAAGTCCCTTCTCTCACAGTCTGCCAGCATGACAGTAGATTTGTCAGCTGAAGAAGCTGATTGAGGCCAGACCCATAGTAACTGTTGTCTAGATGAAATTGACCTGAAACAGGAGCTGGTAGCAAGGACTGTTGTAAATTTATATATGAAAGCCCCATCCCTGGCAGTGTTCAGGACTGGGTTGGACGGGGCTTTGAGCAGCCTGGTGCAGTGGAAGGTGTCCCTGGCCACGACAGGGGGGTTGGAACTAGATGATCTTAGGGTCCTTTCTAAGCCAAAACATTCTGTGAGTCTATGAAATTTAGTAGGACCATCCATAGAACCAAGATTAAATGGGGCTGTGTTGCTGGTGATGTTTTCTTGTTTAACAGATAGGAGTTGTTCTTCTTGTATTGGTGAGATTGATGGTATACAAATACTGCTAGAAGTATCTTTCCCAGTTTAAGCATCTATGTTCATTTGTGTTGCTGGGCACTGCAGTACTACAGAGGATCTCTGAGCTCCAGGTAGGAGTATCCCTTGTTACTTAAGAAGTTAAAATGTCCTTTCATCTGTTTCCACAGTATTCTGTCTTGAAGGGATTTTGCTTTATAAGTATTTTTATGGAATTGTAAGAATAACTAATTAAATTCCAATAAATATTTTAATTTGTCTAGTTTACATGATGTAGAAGATGCCTTAATTTATGGTTTCTTAAAGAAAAGGGAACTAGAGAATGATTCAGCATTTCTTGTATGTCAGACTAAGCCTGCATATCAAGGTGACACGTTGGGTACTGTCAGTGTTTTTTGTCTGTTTTTTTATTTGTTTTGTTTTGTCTTTTTTTTTTTTTTTTTTTTTTTTCCTCTTTTAAGCAAATCCCTTCCCTTCTTCCCTCCTCCCATACTAATATCTCTTTAAATGTTATGTTCCTGGAAAATAAGGCAGTGTTTAGGAGATGAACTCTGATTTTATTTATTTATTTACTAATTATGGAGGCCCAAATAACTTTTAAAGGATCCGGTGTTCTTTATGGTTTGTGTGACAAGGCTTCAGAGCTGTCCTTCCCAGGTTTAAGAGTTCAGTGTATTTGCTGAGTATATTTTACCAAGAAACCATCTGAGATTTATCTGGCTTGGTGAGGAGCCTGAAGTCAATCTTAGAGATACTCATAAGAATAAACTCACTGAGGCTGTAGAGTGTAGGGGAAAAACCCACTTTAATAGATCACTTAAAAAGTTATCATAAGATCATAGAAAATAGGGGTGAAAGGACTATAGAAGTAATTTATTTTGTCTTGAAGATGGGGGTGAACTCTGTAGCATTCCTGACAGATTTTTCCAATCTTCTTCTGAGATCTCATTATTGGAGATTTCTTTGGCCATCTGTTCCAGTGTCCCATGTGCACATTTAGGAGAATTTTCTTGCTGCAATTTTGTATCTATAACTATTTATGTTAAACTTCAGTCTTTTCTGACCTTCATGATTCCATGATTCTATTCTGTGATTGAGAGAGACAGGAAAGAATTTATATCCCTCTTTGTGGCACTCTCTCTTTTTAAAAGATCTCTTAACTCTTTCTGAACTCTGATATCCTTCACTCTCTCTTGATGGGGCACGTTTGTGGTGCTCTTCTTTGGGCTCTCTGTGATCAGTCTGTTGGGAAATAGTTCTAGTACCAAGTGCAACGGGATTTCTTAAGCCAATATGTTAGAAGTGTTTTTAGTCCTGGAAGAAGAGGTTTGTACCAGCTACAACCTTAGATATCTTAAGATTATATGAAATATGTGCTGAACATGTTTTTTCATTTAGTTGGAGGTTCTGTGGGAAATGATAGTATCTTAAACTCTCTGTATCATTCAGTCATCTTAATATTGTTGTTGGGTGATTTCTCTCTAGCCAGAAAATAGCCTGCCTTGTTCAAAGAGATGTGTGTCTGTCCCAGAGGCCTGAAAATGCTGGTTCTTATGCTGCGCCAAGAGCACACCAGTCTTTGTCACTGTGGAAAGCTGCACAATGAGCATTTTTCTTGAATGTATAAAAATATATAAAACCACATAATATATAAAAATACATTAAAAAATCTCATTGTTCCCTCTTGCATTAGAAGCAGTATCTTATTAGCGATCATAATTCCTGAAAACCTGGAATGCTTCATCTGAAAAGCTTGAAGAAGGAGCTGACAAGTTCTTTTGTTTGGAAAGCCTGTCACAAAAGATATCATTGGGTTATAAAAAGAGAAATGGAATGGAAGCTAGTAAACTTTATTCGTATTTAGAATAATTGAGAAGTGTTAAGACATTAGTATGGAGTTCTAAATATGGAAAAAGACTGATTGAAATGATTCATGTTCAAAAATGTAACCGTATCATACACCCTCACTTAATGTTTGTACTTGTTTCTACTTGCATGTGTATGTTCAAGTGTAATTAAAAATATTTGAATTGAAAGCTCTATAGCGCCTTTCATCTAAATATACCAGGAATTACAAACACTAGGATTTTTGGCATTTCCATTATAAGTTCCTGAGGAAACCCTTTACCCAGCTCTGCAGTGCTACCAGCTGTGAGAAACAACACAGGAACTCTTGCTGTATGTGGTCCTATTTTTTTTTATGAAGCAGGAGAATGGCATTGCATTGTGTTTGTATCCCACTGTTTGAAGGAAGCATGGATAATATCCATATTCTGTGGACCAAAGGAGCTGCAGAAACCATGGTATCTGAATGCCCAAAGACCATGTTTATTGCTTAATGTCGAAATGGGCAAAACCCTTGAAGCAGTACTAATGTAAATGCTGCTGGGAAGAGGCTCTGCCTGCCACGAACCGCAAGATTTCAGTCTGGAAATATTTCAGAATGGGACATGAATTTATTAATTCCACCTCAAAATAAAAAAAGGAAGCCAGGGAGCCCTGTGGTATTCCCGTTATGAAAAAGGCATAGTATTTTCATGAAACGTTTGGAAATGAGCAATACCCTGTCCTCCCAGTCCTCTGGTGAAGAGGGTCCCTATAGAGACAGAGTGTTTCATGACTCGGGGTAGTGAGATGGGCTGTGTCCTACTGTTTGGGGCAAATTTGGGTGCTGGGAAGATGAAATACTGGGACATGTGTGGATGCACTTAGCAGCTAGAGGGATTTAAGGTAACAACAAAACCAGACTCAGACAGTACTTTTTATGGGTTTGTAATAAGATCTTTGAAAGTGGGAAGAGATACCTACCTAAATTGAATTTAACTTTACTGTGGATAACTTGGAACTGAAGTGCAATAAAGTGACTGCAGAACAGGTTTCTCCTTTTCCTCAGGAGACTTTTAAATTGTATGTTGAAGAAGAGTGGTGCTTTCTCCTGAACACCCTGAAAGCAAGGCATTTGATATTGCTTGTCACTCTTGTTAAATCTCAAAGGAGAGTTTTTCCTGCCATCATGTTGTACTGCAGAATTCATATTGATAGGATGTTGGTGTTAGAGAGTATCTAGTAGCCCAGTTTCCTGCTAGAAATGACTAAAGGCAACTGTGGCACTTTACAACCAGAGCTAGTTTTCAAATGAAAACTAATTGAATGCAGTCTCTTAACTTGGGGAAGCATGCAGATTTGTCCAATTTAAATTTACTATTTTGAGAAGTCACAAATGCCTTTGTTAAATGGTATTTCAGGTTTGACCAGTTGGAATGGACCTTTAGTACAGAGGTGTGGGAGAATACTAACGCCATAACTGGCTGGGAAGGGAGGTGATATGGGTTGTCTGTGACAACACTGTACACACAGCTTAGGGCAACACACCAGAAGGATTTGATGCCATTAGTTTTAAGCTTCAAGGAACATGAACTAGAAAAAATAGACATGACAGAAGAAGACAAACTCTAGTTGTGCTGGTTTCTGATACTCAGTACTGGCTTTCTGTGCTGGTGTCCACCTGGGAAGTACTCCTTCAGGAGCTTTAGGCCGTCATACGTTTTGAATCACCGATGTTTGCCAGCAGCAGTCTTTTCTCCTGGTGATTTCTCTGTGTGCCACTCAAATTGCCTGTACAAAAAAAATGTCTCAGACTAGCATCTGGAAAAGGAACCTGGAAAGTTGCTCAAAAACATGTTTATTGACATTATGTACTTTGCAGACAGCAACATGAAAACGAAGCTACTTCTCAGAGTATTAATACATATCCAGACCAGAACTTTGATTTTCCTCTAGCTTTGACACAGAATTCATGGTTTTTTGCATAATGAACTGGTAGAAAGACGTAGTTGTGATTCAACATCTTATCAGTTGTGTTTCTGTCACTCCTGTGAATCACAACTACATCTTATCAGTTGTGTTTCTGTCACTCCTGGTGAAACTTAAGTGTAGCATAGCTATGGCTTGGATTCTCTAGCATCTCTTTGGCCACTCCTTCTCCATGCCTTAATTCTCCTCTCAGGCAGTTGAGGAGATACTTAAGGTAAGAATTCTATTAGTACATGGGATTAAATGGAATTGGCTGCTTTTTCTACAAGATGTTTTCTTCTTGCTGTTCTGCCTTTTCATACACCATTAGGCACAGAAGATAGTCATCATCACATCATGGCTCACTGAAGCAGTGTAGCACTGTCTTTTTATCACAGGAAGGGAACTATTTCTGCATTTTATTTATTTAATGCTTAGTCTAGGTGCTCTTGTTTGAGGTAAGTTTGCTCCATGCAGAAGTTCTAGGCTGGGAAAGTAACCTGTAATTCACTGGCTAGCACCAGAAGTGTCTTTATTTTTCTGGTATGGATGCGGAATACTTTGGTGGTTCTACTGCTTTCTGTAGTGTTACGTAGCTTGTTTCTGTGCGTACTCTGAGTCAAAACTAGACTTGCTGGAGAGCAGTCTTCTTAAGTAGTACTATTCTTGAACTTAAATACTTTTAAATGTCTTACAAGGCCTTAAAAAACAGTCTCCAGGTGTTTCTCAGTGTCATTTGACAAGCTGAAAACAGATCTTCAACTGTTCAGAAACAGTGCTTGGTTGTGTCACTTGACTGTGGGATATTTGGCAAGTGATTAGGCTTCCTATTCCCACTTCCCCCCATCTGTCAACAAGCCATATCAAAGTGGTAGAGCATTTGGAGCACCAGTTGAAGAGAAATAGCTTATTATTAGGGGTTTGCCTTTAATATTTGTTCCTGATAATTTTAATGAGAAAATATTCATATATATTAAATGATAGTCCTTCTTGCTTCATGTGGGTTTTTTTTTTTCCTCTCTTTGTTACACGGGCAACACAATTGTCTCTGTAGGTGTCTGTCCTTTTTACTGTAGTCAGTGTCAGTATCACCAAAATACAAGTTTATATATGAAAACCTATATAGCTGATGAGTAATAGATTCTGTTGTCCTTGAAGATGAGTTTAATAAGCTATAGTATGGTTTTTTCCCAACTACTGTGATACTATAGAGGTACGCATTTCTAGAAATATTGACTTAAACTAGTAACAGATGAGGGGTTTCTCCTTTCTTAAAGGAAATCAATTGCAAGACACTTTTGGATTGAGATTTCCCCGCAAGATTTAAGCCTTCATCATGCTACAGAGAATTTGAGTTATAGTGCATCGAAGAGAAGATGAAAACATTTTACTTCTCTGTGTTATTTTTACACAAATCAACCAGAGTTTATTTCCTTTAAGTGCTTTATGCAGCATGCGCATCCCTTTACTATCGGGTGATTTTGAATTAGCTTTATAAAGATTACGTGGATAGACACAGCATTGTCGTAGTTAATAGAAACCTGTGCAGTGAGGTCTATGGGCTGCAAGATCACTAACAGTGCCAATGACAGTGAAGTATGGCCTTATCAAAAGGAGAATTCATAAGAGGCTGCCCTGGGACACTGCACCACTGTCCTTCTGTGTATCCTGACAATGTTATCTGTCCTCTCAGTACGGAGTATCAAATGTCTGTCACGAGTACAGAAATTAATTTAATGTCACCTGAAGACATGCAATTAATCTTTTAGAGGTTTTCATAATACCTTTACAGAAAGAGTTGCCAGTTTGGCGGATTTGGATTTTGGGGTTTAGCAGAAGATAAGGAAAATTAATTTTTCATCAGGGTTAATACAAGCTAGCAGGGCCACAAAGGCTGGGAAAAATGGTTTGGGAATTTGTCAAGTGTTGTCACTCTAGAATAATGCTGCTTAACGTCTGATAGGTGTAATCAAGAGTTGAGATTTCTATAGAGGGGGATTAATCAATTTGCTCACTACAGAATGCAAGTTGGTGATACCATTTCTTCATGGGGTTTAAGAATGAAAATAAGATTTGATCTGTCAAATTGCAAGTGGCTCTGACAGTATCAATAGGCATTTTTATCAGTACATTTTAAAGCATTTGTTATAAATAAATTTGTCCTGCTAATGTTGGTGGCAAATAAACTTCATCTTCATTGTAAAACTGTCATAATGATTATGATGGAGTAGAGAGCTTCAGCCTGCTAAATTCAAGCAGTCCCTCATAAAATTCTGCTTTTAGAATTTGTGATTTCATTTTTGACAGAAGGGTCTGTGTTTCTCAAAACACAACACTGTGTATAGTGAGAGAGTCTCACTAATGACAAGCAGCCTTGATAAGTATGAGGGAATCAGTTCTAAAATTCATGACCATTTTGTTAATCCAGTTTCGGATCAAACTGCACAGACTCTTCCACAGTAAAACTTTGAAAACCATTCACGATATAGATAAACGCTTTTGCCTTGATCTCTTAAGTTCTGTTTAATTACACACAGTATTTGAAATTAATTTGTTGTTTCGGCACTGCAAATAATCTTGCAGTGCTTGCAATTTGAAAGAGAGTTTTTATACTTTCCCCTGAACAGGACTCCTGCAACTTTGAAGACTGCATTTTCATTACTCCAGAATTAACTGAATAATAGTAGTTTCATTCAAGAGAACTTTTTCCTGGCTGTGTGTTGGGAAAGCAGAGCTTTTATAAAACTTGGAAATTCAGAGCTTTGAAGGTCAGAATGATTTGTAATAGAGAAATTAAGCAGTCGACAATAACAAAAGAACACTCTTCCTTTATTGGTTTGCAGACAAAGAATGGAAATTCACTTTTTTGCGGAGGACTTTAGAGGAAATTTACAGTATGAAATCAGAGCTTGTTTCAATCAATCGCAGGTGTCTCTGGTGGACTGAGAAGCATTCTACCTGGTTTCAGCACTTCGTGCATCAAATTTTATGAGGCAGGCTATGATGATGAACAGAGGCATCTCTGAAAAATTTAGTGTTGTCCTGTACATGTCAAAACGCTATAGAAAAAATAGAATTAAAATGTATTTTGGCAACAGAAGACTGAAAATTTTAATACCTTCTTCTGTTGCTACATGTTTACTTTTGGGGAGGGCAGTAACATAAGCTAATGAAAAATGAGCAATATTGAAATTGCTTATAGGAAAAGCGAAAGGTGATTTCAGATGGTCTAGAACTGAGCTGTTTTAAATAGAATAGGTGCTAGTAGTTTAGCTTCTGTAATTTAGATGTCATTTTGGGTAGCTTCTGCAATATATCTTCAGTTTGCTTACTTGCCTATAGCTTTGCTGTGGGTTTTGATTTGCTTTATGAGTGCCAGCTTATGCATACCTCATGAGTGAAAATTGGGAGTCAATGGTTATGAATGGTCATCCTTAGAGTCATCTTTAGTCATACATCTTTTCTCCAAAACGTTAATGATCTCATATGAATATGTGACCTGTATGTAATGTTCTGAGGTTTTGTATCTTTTAAGTCCAGACGTTAAAGGCTCTTTGTGCGTGTTTGCTTGACTTAGTTCTTCTCCACTGACATGCCTGAAGAAGCCACTAATTGTCTTGCATAGAAGTTTAAAGGATGATGGTGGTGGTGGGTCTTAATTTGCCAGTAAATGCTACTATGTAAGTTGTTCATTTTGGCTCGGACAATGCTTGTCCTTGCACTGTCATATCTTTAACCAGTGAAAAAAGAATTGGTTCTAAAATTCATCATCTGAGATTGTGGTGTTCTGCTTTTTAGGCACATAGTGATCTAGGAATCACATTTGGTTTTCATTTTCTTAAGAAAACCACCAGATTTTGTCTTCAGCTGAAGCCAGGGCTGCCAGTAACAGGAGGCAACGTATTGATGACTTGAAGGGAGCACTGTTAGTCCTTGAGTACCAAGTCGCTAACTCATGGACCTCTCTTGGGAGGTGGTGCTGCAGGTTCATCTCTGCTTCCCCTCTTCAAGTTGTCCAAAAAGCAGTGCATGTTCGGAGCAGTAGGAAAAAGAAAGGGTGTAATACAGTTGCCCTTTTTTCCTTCTTGTTGCAGGACCGTACTCCATCTCCTTTTCTTACCCTATGGACTTTATTTATTATTTTGCATAGTTTTTCTTATTTCTGAAATGTGTTAATTCATCAAAAAGCATGGAGATGTTTCTACCTTTTGACTTTTGCCAGAGCATCATGCTAGCAGTGAAGCCCAGAGGTGGCATTTCAGAGCCCAGCAGGGAACAAACCCTGTCAAATTTTTCATCAGTGTGAGCCAACATTGTGTGTTACATCTTCAACTCTGTGTGTTTAGCTTATACAGTTTTATTTGGTGCTAATTGGGCTTGGTAGTTAAATATTGGGTGGTTGTTGGCCATCCTAGCCTTTTATGGGAAATGATTGTTTGCTTTTGAAGTTTCAGTAATGAGCATGTTGGATGTCTTTTGTACCTGAGGGCTTCGCTTTCAGATGCTCTTCCTATGTGCTGGGATTGCTTTTGCTTTTTGCTTTGGAAAGAAACGATTGCAAGTATTTATGGTTGTTCTTCACAGCAGGCAGTTAGCAGAGATTAGATTTTAAACTCCCAATTATTGCGTTTAAATTCCTCCTAGAATCTTTTTTGTTCCTGTTAGTTTCATCATCTTCCAGCTGCTGTAGGGTGGAATAAAAGAAATTATTCCATCAGGGCATAGAGCTTATGGTGATGCTGATATTGAAACTAATACTGAAATGAGGATTTAATGCTGGTTTCCTGGTGAGGTTTTGTTTGTGTGTGTACATTTGGGTTTTTCAGGAGAGGAGGAGAGCTGTTGCTGTTTTATTTTTGAGCAGTAATTGAAGAGAGAGACTCTGAAGGAAAGCTTTATAATTTCTGTGAAGTTACTGCTCTCAGAGGTTTATATACCACATTTGCTGGAAAGCCACGGAGCCATTCAGTTTAGTAGAGAAAAAAACTCATATGTGATTAGAAGTGGAAAAACTGGATGCTTTCTCACTTTGGACATTGTGATCGAAAACCCTTAAGTGGGAGCTTCAAGATTTTCCAGATTGTGTTTTTGTAGCGTAGGCAGTGCAAGGGTGTGACGAAGCTCATTTGTTTGGAATTTAAGTAATTGAGTTCTTGAAGTTGTTACCTGCATATTTGATAATACCAAGGGCTTGATTTAGGGGTGTGAATTGTGAACTAGTGACCTTGAAAATGTACCTATCACCTGTACTGGACTATTTCTCTTCAAATGATAGTAAAGAGACTTAGTAACCAATCCTCAGTAAGTGTTTCTTTTGCTTTTGTTTAATCCCAGTAGAAGTGTAATGATTTTTATTCTCAATCAAGATAATCTTGCTCTTAGACAGTAAATCTTTTCCTTCTGCAGCCTTGTATTTTGTCTCCTTATCCGCAAGAAACATGCCAGTTAGTATGAAACCCTCTGGTCCATGAGATATGTTACGCATGTAAAAGGAGTTTTGACTTGTGAATATTTAAGGAAAGGGGGAAAATAACCCTGTGTAAAGAAAGATGCTTTTATAATTCCTGTTTCCCCCCTGCCCCTCTGTTTAGACATGCTTTCTCTTCGAGAGCTTTTGCAGGGCTTCTTGAGGTTGGTTAGGGACTTAAACGAAGCCTTCCCCCAGAAATATGAGCTTTGCTAGCGTTTGAGTTCTAAAGTTGGAGTCCAGTCAAGGTATAGATATGCTCTTGAAACCATGCAATAATATGATGTGCTTTATAGATTCAAAAATACCTGATCTTTTGTCAGACTCTGCTGTCTCTTGCTCCTTGTGATTTTTTTCAGGGATTGATCTGATCTGGACAGCAGGATACAGATTCAAGAATCACCAGTCTGTAATAAAAACTGAACTGTTTGGGTAGAGGCAGTGGAAGGGAATCGTTTCTTAGTGCTTTCAGCTTATACTTTTACTCTGCCTGATTGCACTGAGGGGTGTAGTGGAAAGAGCTACATTGGATGAGAGAGGCACTGAGGTGATGTTTTGTTGTGTTTGTGATTATAAGTATCTATAATAAGACCTTTAGAAAACAAAACCAAAACAACCTTAGGGAAGAACTGTTCCAAGTACAGACAGTGTTTGAGGAAGGAGACTGCTTAAAAGGCTGCTAGTATAGAAGCTATCAGGAAAAGTATGTGCTCCAAAATAAATACCATTAACTAAAGAGAGGCTGAAGTTTTAAAGATGAGCAGAGTATTTACCTGGTTCTTCCAGCCTTCACAGTTCTTCACTCCTTCTGCAATGTGTATGTCTCTCTAAAAAATAATAATAATAAAAAATAATAGTAATGAAAAAATAATGCACACTCAGAGTTTACATGTAACCCTGGAAGGAAAAATTATTTGAAAAGAGAAGTGAAAACACCTTGCTACTTTGTGTATGAAAAGACATTATTTACCATTGTAATTATAATAAAACCTGAACAAAGTAAACTGTTCTTCAGATACCCTGGATTTATTTTAGGCTGGAGCACAGTTCCCAGGCAGAGCCCTTGCCCACGCCTACCGTGGCCACTGGTTCACTTTAGCAGGCGAATCGCTGGGTGTTCTTTGTGCACCAAGCGAGCCGGATGGGGCAGGAGGCTGCTCAGGGTGAGGGTCTGCAGTGCCTGGACATTGAGCCGCCTGTTGTGTTGTTGATTTCAGCAGGGGGGAGATGATGCTGGCTTTTTTCACCCAGAGGGCCAGCCCCAGCGGCCTCAACAACCCCTGGAGCCGAAACAGCAGCCAGTGCGGAAGGTCACATTGACAAAAGGAATGCAACAGCAGCAGCACCAAGAGCAGCAGCAGGCACAGATCCATTCAACAGCTCCTCAAGGAGTCAAAAACATCCAGGGAATCCATCAACCTAAAAAGGTGATTTTTAGATACATATTGCTGCTAGAAATTTTACTGTCTAGCTGTGTTGCTCTATTAATAACTAGCATCCTGTTTGTCAATTGCTAGCACAGGGCTGCCTGACCCAGGAGATGCATAATTGCACATCAAGCTTTTAATCTAGAGAGACCTGTTTGTACCCAGCACAGACTGGTGATGCCTGCAGGTTGTTTCATCTGCTGACTTCCTGGCCAGCACAGTAGTCCCTGGGGGAAAATACGTGCATCCCAAGATAGCTGCTGTAGGAGATGGTATCCAACATGTTTTCTGTCTTTAAAACCAAGATTTTTCTGAAGTTGTGCTTACGCTTTTATTCCGGCTGTTTCCGGCATACATAGGAGTGCACAGTGACTGTTTCAGGATGCTCTTTGGTTGATCCTCACAGTTTCTATCACTCAAAACAGTTGGTAATGTTGTAACTTGATTTTTGCACTGGTCATGCACTGGGAGGAGGCAGGGCAGGGGTTGGAATGGCAGTGGCCTGTGCCTTCTCTGTATTTGCAAACCAGTATGCTCCCTGAAAATAGCTGGTATTTTGATTTTAAAGTTAATTTCTTGGTTTTGAGCTGTTGACCATAATCTTCCTGCTTTGTGTAAGGATTAAGTTTCATTGCTGATGTGGAGAGGTGTTAAAAGTTGTTACCCTCCATAGGCTTTCCAAGTAGGAATGGAGAAACCATGTTGAGTGTTAACTCAGTGTTAAGCGTTAACTCTGTTTAATGTTTGTTACTCTGTTTCATTGTTATTTAACCTCTCTCCAGATGTTCAACCTTTCCTTTACAAGAGTTAAATCCACACATTTCCACCTCCAGAGCATATGGTGGTGCCAGATCCTATAGGATTTGGGGGAAAGGAACTTCGAAAATTGTTTTAAAATGATTTAGCATATGCAAGTGTTCCATCCTGATAACAGACCACGACTTGGTAGCAATAGAGACTGCAGGCGCTTGAAGAGTTTGCTGGTCTTGTGGGTACATTAAATTTGCCTGTAGGTTGAAAAGAGAAAAAGGAGAGAAATGATTCGTGGGGGTTTTTGTCCAGGCTTAAAATATGGGAGCTGAACACATCCTGCTAGTCTGATCGGTGTTGACAATTAAGTTACATATTTTGGTCTGAGAAACTCCACTGCTTTGTTGATCTGTGGTAAAGCTGAGGCTTTCAGCCTCAATGCAATATGTATAACTCAATACACAACTTGTACAAACCTCTTTTAGAAGGATAGCAAGCAGTGGGTGAATATTTTAATAAGTGGCCTTTCATATCAGCGAACAGCAACAAGCTGTTTTACATCACCGTGTTCTTTAATCAAGTCTTTAAGTAAATCGCCAACTTTTGTATCACCTGTCAAATGCGGTGAGCAGAAGCTCTAGGTAAGTAAATCAAAATACTGTTACTTTTGTTGTTGGCAGGTCATTATGCATGGCAGAGGCAGAGGAGTAGCAGGCCAGATGGGCCGAGGACGCTTGATGCCAAATAAACAGAACCTGCGAGTAGTGGAGTGCAAACCTCAGCCCTGTATTGTGTCAGTTGAAGGGCTTTCTTCATCAACTACTGATGTCCAACTGAAAAACCTGCTGATGTCAGTGGGACCCATTCAGGTAGGTCAACCTCGGTTTATCATTTTTGTGCCAAAAGGCTTTCATTCCAGAAAGCTCAATTAATTCCCTGACATTAAATACAATGTGTGTTTATTGGTAATTTATGTTTGAAGGCACCCCTATCCACACATGCTACACCTGGTAGCAAAGACAAGCACATGATGATATTGCAGCACAGGAGGTATGGTAGGATTTTGCTAACACTCACATTCCTG
>NW_009937757.1:83404-89964 GCF_000696875.1 Nestor notabilis
ATTTTGGAGTTCCTGTGCTGCCTCCCGTATTTTCTTAGGCAATACAAGTCTGTCCTTTCTGTGAGGTTGTTAAAGCGAAGTCATCATATCAAAGCATATTTTTGGTTGGTTGCTGTCCTTGCTTCTATTGTTGACTTGCACCTACCCTCTTTTTTTTTTTGACATTTACCTTTTCCTGTCATTGCAGTCCTGGGGTAAGAGCACTTAGTGACCACTAGCCAGTGGAGATTTTGTACCATGTAGCACCATTTACTTTTTCAGACGAAAACACAGTCTCCTTTGAAGGATGTTATTTATCCTTCATTTTTATAGAGGATTCTGTTTAGGAGGGGCCTGTGAGCAAGGCAGTGACACAAACACACACACTGATCTATCTCCTGTGAAGCTTCTGTTTGTAAACTGCCTCCCGGAAATGATATATCAGTTAAACTGACTTCAGGAAAACAGGAGGTTTTCAAGTGCTGAAGGGCTTAGGAGGCCCTGTCTGACTTACTGTTAGTGCATTTGAAAATACTAGTCAATAAATAAAGAAACATACAGATGAGGAGAGTTTTTTGCCTTGATTTTTTTCAGTTTGGAGTGCTCCTTTTGACAGGATCAACATTTTCAGACAAATGCAATGCATGAATTGGTGGTGTTCTGGGAGACTTCTTTGTTAGTGGGATCATCTCTGTCTTGCAAAACACACTGCTCTCCTAAGGATGCATACTCTGCCTCATTTCTTCCCAATTTAGTAAATGGAATAATGCTGAATTATTTATGTCGTCAATTCAGAGAGGTTTAATTTGTTTGTGAAAGCAAAAATACTCTCACAACATACTTTGTGCCTTCATGTTCGTGGTACTCTAGGAAATTATTCATACAGTTCCAAAGCACATTTATTCAGTGTTTACTTGCTAAATCTTGCATGAGAATTTTAGGAGGAGATTAATAGAAACCCTGCTAGGAGATACTCATAGTTGAGAGAAGTTATTGAGAATGTGCTAAAAAATTTATTCAGTACTTGCTGTTTCATAGCAGATTCCAAACTCTGGTCTCTCAATTCAATGTCACAGATCAATTTAGAAGGATGTACTTAGAGATAAAAAACGATAACTCATTTTGTAGTAGGATTTGATACATCCGTGTGCCCTACCGAACTTGTAGTCTTGCAGCAGCATCAGCTGTACCTTTGGAAATGAGGGTTTCTAAATCATCATTTTCACCTTATCAGAGATCTCAAAGTAGTACTTTAAAAGAGATGTTTGAATTTAGCTAATAGTGCAGAAGGCCTTTTTGCTAGTTCTGCACTTGAATTTCAAGTCTGACTTGAAGAAGGCTAGAAATTTCCTGGCTTGTTTGAAACTGATGTTTCACAAATGTGGATAATGAGATAGATATACAGGGGAGAAGTGATCCTTTTGTAGGAAGAGTCTAAAAATGGTTCTACCATATGCAATATTTAGCTTTTCAGTTGGTTGGTTATGGGGTTTCTTTTGTTTGTTTTTGGGAGTTTTTTTTATGGTACCATCAGAAGTGGTACCACAGAAATGTTAACAAACCAAATGAGGGAGACCCAGCAGCAGTTTTAAGTGCCTTGTAAGATAAGAACTGAAAATGAAGTGTTTGAAAATCTGCCTTGTCCCTGTTCACAGCAATCACTTTTGTACAGATGGTGCTAGATTTTCAAAGAGGTCAATATTCTGAAGTGCATGAGTGGATTCTCTTGTGGCTGTTAATGTTTTTACTGGTGTTTGTGCTCAGTGCTGCGCTAAATCCCCTGCAATTAGAAATGGTCTAGAGGCTCTGGTAGTGAAGAGATACTCTCTACTTGGTTATTTCTTCATTCTTCCTTTAAAATGGGTTTCATGTAAGTGACTTGCAGTGAGGAGTGCAGATGTGAGCCCCTAAAGAGAGCTGAGTAATGAATGGAAGGGCTCCTTGCTGTGTGTTCTTCAGGGGTTTTGTGTGCAAGGACAGTATGTGTGAGAGGCAAGTACAGGTCGTGGCCATGACCATAGCAAAGAGATCTCAGGTAGTGCAGAGCTCTGGTCTTACAAGATGAAAGGCTTGCTGAACTTGAAATAGGTGGAGTTCGGGGAGGTGGCTATTGTGGGGAAAATGATAAGGTGAGAAATTCCAGCTGCTCTTTTGGAAATGAAGCAAGGTGCTTAAGTTTTCAGCTTGTTCAGATGGAGTTCAAGAGGTAGTAAGAGGAGAGAAATGTGAATCAGTTGTAGCTGACTCCATCTTTAAGATGTAGAATATCCTGTCTTAGCTGTTGACTATATTCAGCAAATTTTTCCTTAATGAACTGAACACTGAGACAGCAGTTTCTTGAATTTTATTTATCTTGGGGGGGAGGAAATGTGTGTGTCAAATTCATGCTATTTTTTGCAATTTAAAAAGGAATTTCAAATATTAATCAAAATTTAAGAAGTTATCTTCGTGCCTGGGTATTGGTTTGAAATGACATGTGCTGATTATCCAGCACTCAAATCCCTGGTTAAAGGCAAAGGTTCCCAAACTTTAGGAATCATAGAATACCAGGTTGGAAGGGACCTTAAGGATCATCTGGTCCAATCTGGTAGGACATGGATCCTTAATGGTAAGCAAGCATCTTGCTTGCTTGCCTTATATATCAATTTTTGCTGCAGAGCCATTGATCCCACACCAGCTCCTATTTTCAAATGCATAGTTTGGCTCCCGATTTTGTTGCAGTGTGCTTAATCCTGCATGTGTTTTCTCAGGAAGAGGATTTTTTAGAAGGGCATGTAGGGGAATGACTTTAAACTGGAAGGTGGTAGATTTAGATAAGATGTTAGGAAAAAATTCGTTATGGTGAGGGTGCTGAGGCACTGGCACAGGGTGCCCAGAGAAGCTGTGGCTGCCCCATCCCTGGCAGTGTTCAAGGCCAGGTTGGACACAGGGGCTTGGAGCAACCTGGTCTATTTAAGGTGTCCCTGCCTTAAGGCCTCCCTCCCTCCCTGCAGGAGGGCTGGAACTAGATCTTTAAGGTCTCTTTCTACCCAAACCATTCTATGATTCTGTAACAGAAAGTTTTAACATATTTATCAAGTCACTCCATTATCAGTGGATTGAACAGGGGAGGATGAGATTACTTTGTTTTTCTGAGTACAAAAGGGTTGGGATTTTATTTTAGCTGTTTCATATCAGTATCATTATTGAGGTGCAAGTACCTTGCACGAGCCTTGAAAATGGGAAGTTAAAAACTTTTCTCAATTCATAATGTTCAACGCTTCTAGTTTTGCCATCAGCTTGCATTGAGGTGGTGGTTCTGTGAGCTAGGGTTTGGGAATAGCTGGGTGTGCATAAGAGAAGATGAAGGAGACTTCTCCAGTTGAAGTTGGCAGTTCAGCATTTTTTCCCCTCCATACCCTAGAAATGGAGAAAATTATCTTTTACAGTGTATGAGCTTTGAAATAACCTTTATTGCCTAATAACTGAAGACTCTAGTTCTCATCCTTGCTTCATTAAAGCTGCTCTGTTATTAACATAGGAGAATAAAATACCATTAAGATTCTTGAGATACTGAATAGAAGAAAAATCTTTGGGGCTCCAGGAACAGCCCCTTATTTACAGCTGCATTTTACAGCTCGAGTATGATTAAATTAGCAGGAAAACTGGTTCATTTCAACATACAGTTTGCTTTCAGACTCTTTCTGGAGAGGATAAGCTTTCAGGTAGAAATAAGGTACCTCCAGTAAAATCAGAGTGCTCAATCTAAAATAATTACATGCTATAAATGAAATTATGTATTCCAAAGTGTTGGAAAGTACAGAAGATTTCTGAGCACATCACCAAAATGGAGCCTCCTGGGGACTGTGCTAGAGCAGTAACATTCAGTACACATCCATTCCGAACCACTTGCTGAACTAGATTACTAATAAGTTGCAAAGGTCAGGAAAAACACAGTGCATTCTTTTGGAGCTCTTGAATCTGGGTTTAATGTTTATCCTGTCTCTGGAGTGTTCAGCTCGTTATTGCCACCTTCACATTTTTTTTAGGATGGTGACAGATAGAGGGGATCACTTACTAGACCTCCAGATAATTTGAGTACTGAGTGATCATTCTGTGGAAGTGTTCCATCATCATCTTTGGTTATATATTCTTACACAAAGTGGTTGCAAACATACAACATCGGCACAGAAATCTCAGTATTGCTTTGTGAAGATTGAAGATTACAAATTCTGATGTTAAAAAGAAGGGAGGGAGAAATACTAAAAATAAAACCCCACTGCTGTGTATCAGAGGCGATGAGAATGCAGCTGTAGGTGTATTTTGAGTAGTTTTACAAATACAAGTTTGACTCTGATAATGTCGTCATCGGTCTTAGGAAGGAAGAACAATTCCCATGTTGGTGTGTTCCTCTTTGCTTTCTTAGTGAGACAGCGCTACCTAGTGCTCAGTTAGGGTAAAGGCAGCTATCCGCACTGACACTGTATTCAAATTGCTGAATTTAGTTGCAAGACTTAGCAGTGGAAATGACAAGCACACGTGGATGAGTACGCCCAGGACATGAGTGCCCTTGCAGATCAGCAGGGTGGTTCTCCGTGTGATGTGGCACACGAGGTGCACAGAGCTGGTGTGGTGGCCTGTGTAGTCTTCCCACCTGTAAAAACATTTTCGGCTGTTGCAGAAGCTGTGGATGGTCCTGCTCCATTCCTGGGGCTGTGGGAAGAGAAGAGCAGCTCCATCATGAGCCTGTCCCGCTCAGCACTGCTCTGGGGCAGCATGTGAGCTACAGATGCCCATCTCAATGAGAGAAGAAGATTCTTTCTTCTCACCTCATCTTGCATACAGGGATGGAAAGCTGAACACTTTAAGAAGTCAAAGGTGGCAGCAAAGCAGGAAGGAGGGACAGAAGGTGAAGAGATCATTTGCAAAAGCTGAGGATAAAATAAGCACATTCTGTCCCAGCCTCTGTGCCTGTTGGAAATGACTAGGAAGTATCACTCCCAGGAAGGATGCTTCAGGTGTCAGGAGATTGCGCAGATAATAAGAATGTGTCAGCATTTATTGATGGGAGGGAAGAATAAATAGAATCTGATCTTTCCTTTTAGGAAGTGCCTGCCGTGCTGCTGTTTGACTTGTTGCAGAGCAGGTTGGATCACACACTGGAGATGATGTTGGTTAGAAAAGTTTACACTTTCTGCATAGAGCCTTTTTAGCAGCTTCATATGGACTGCCCCTGCTAATCCCAAACTCACTGGTGAACTGAATGTATGTGCAGTCTGTTAGGCAGTCCATTTACTTCAGTGAAAGAAACAGAGTAAATGAGGAAAATTTTATTTCTCATGTGTCTCCTAGAATTGAAATTAGTGCTTGCTCCAGTCTCACTCCTGCCTGCTTGGTTTCCATCTCCCAGTGCTCTGTTATCTCACTCTTAACTTATCTGTGTAACCTCTGAGAGTTTTGGTGCCAAAGATGTTGGTTCTCTGCAAGTGATCTCTTGTTTTCTACTCATGGGTGTCCTGCTGCTTGTCTCAAGGCTCTTTGTTTTGCAGCAAAATTTAACTAGAGATTACTGTGCTGCTACTATCATACAGGCTATTTCAGTATTGTTTTCACTGATATCGTAGAATATTGTAGAAGTGTAGATTTAATTACAGCGCTTCTGTAAAGGAGGAATTTAAGGGCAGTGTCTGCATACCTGAAGAAATGTCTGCAGAGGGAATAGTCCTTTTATGATATTCATGCTTCAGCCACTGGTAATTGTTCAGTTGCAGAAAAAGCCAGAGCCTCTGTTTAATTTTTAAAGTTATTAAATAGTATGTTTTGAAAGAGTTTATAGGCAAACTCTCAATCAAAAACCATGAGTGATCATGAAATACTGGTTTTGTGGCATTATCTACTCAATACAAGGTATGCATCTTCCCATGGCAGTGCCTAAGGAAGCAGAAAAGGGAGATAATCAAATCAGCATGAGCTCTGTGCTGCCTAAATCCTTTCCATATAAAATACTCCATCTTAGCCTCAACCAGATTTTTATTTTTGATGCTGGGAATGTGTCAGAATATAATCTCTGGAGAACAGAGTCAAATGGGAACATGCCAAGAATACCTCTGCTCTCAGATTGGTCCCAGGAAATTCTGTACGGTAGATATGTACACCCAAATCTGTAACCAGTTGTTTGAAATCCCTTGGAAGTTATTGTATGTATTGTCAATTCTTTACACCTGAGCGGATCCGGGAAGGGGTTTTCATCCTCTGGTGAACATCTTACTAGGTCAACTTAAAGAGAAATGTGAATTAAGTTGTTTTCTCAGAACTGTGACGTTTGGGAGGATTGTGATATTTCAGCTTAGGAATTCATGATAGAAGGCAATTCTAGTGGAGTGCAGTGTGGCAACAGGGAAAGCTCCTGTAGAGGAAACATGAGTGTCCTCCCATTAAATGGGAGGTCAAGTATTGCTCAGTAAAACCAACCTGTCTCCAGAGGCAGTGCTGCATGTCTGGTTGTTTCCTGCCTCCCCTGACTGGCCTTTCAAAATCAGTAGGTTACAGAATAATACTAAATTCAGATCAGATGCCTAATGAGCCATGATACTTAGGGAAAG
>NW_009937757.1:89995-92820 GCF_000696875.1 Nestor notabilis
TTTTATCACTATACTGGAGATCATAAGACTTAAGGATTACTTTAGTACTATGTGCTATTTGAAAATGAGAGAACAGCTGTCATTAGTATTATATGAAGACCTGTCTGATGCTCTTAGCTTCTTTGTGGTACTGCCTCAGGTCTAAACCCAACACACTGAAGTACTTTTTCAGAATGTGTATTGGGTTTGCATGGCAAGGTTCTGGCAGTGGGGGTACTTCTGAGAAGCTGCCAGAAGCTTCCCCCCATGTCTGACAGAGCCAATGCCAAACAGCTCCACGACAGACCTGCTGCTGGCCAAGGCTGAGCCCATCGGTGACAGTGGTAGCACCTCTGGGACAGTTAGAATAACATAGTTAAGAAGAGGGAAAAGTTACTCTGCAGGAGCAATTGCAGCCAGAGAGAAGAGTGAGAGTATGTGAGAGGAACAGCTCTGAATACACCCAGGTCAGTGCAGAAGGAAGGGAGGAGATGCTCCAGGCAAGAAAAGCTTTTGTTCAGTAAAACTTTAATTTGTTATAACATCTCCTTCAGAAGTAGTTAGGCAGTATGAAAAGAAATCACAAAAGTTTGAATCTATCCTGATGTACAGTATTGTTGGAAATAAGAGTTAAGATATATTGTGGGGAAACAAAAATAATAGTGAAAACATCTATTTTTGTACAAGCTCTACAACAGCTAATGCAGTACTTCAGGTTTTACTTTAACAGTTGAAAGATTAATGCTTGCACACGTATGGGTTTTTACGTTAATGAAACACGTTAGTGGTACCTGTATTAGAGTGTTCTTTACAAGTAAGCTGCCTAATACAGTGGATAGTCTGATGAAAGAGCTTGATGAAAAATAACAGCTTTCTAGGAGGTTATTTCAAGATTATCTTGTAGTGAGTGTGTGAGCATTCATATTTATCAGAGAATGCTACGGATGCTAGAAATACTGAATGTTATCACTGAAAAAAATGACTGCCAAATTATTCAAAAAAGGTGAAAGACTTTGTTAAACTACCAAGGTAGCATAATTAAGATATGCAAAATTAATTAATTTTGTATGTATTTTCCTAACATGAACAGGTTACACAAAGAAAGTTTTCTTCAAACTGTCACTGTTACCATCATCTGAACTGCATATCATCCTGAATTCAAGGAGATGGAAATAATCCAGTAGGACAAGTATGCAGTTACTTTACGACAGGTTTCCACTGAAGTGGAACACTAGTTTGTATGCCCACCTGATAACCCATCTCCTCTGGGTGGGATAGTAGCAGCTCAGGACCTACACACTCTGGCAAAATCTTACCTGCGTGTTCTGTGTCTGATAATCAATGTTGCTATGCACAAAACTTGGATTTAAATAGTAATGCAAGTAAGTAGTATTATCCCAAAATCACAACATACATTTTCAAGAGATGTTCGTTAGCTTGGATAAATAATATTCATACTTACAGGTCATAATAGATGAGGATTTGTTTGAAAACATGGTGTAGATCACAATTTATGTTGAGATACTAAAAGTCTTTGTCAGCAAAGATATTTATGCTGGTATTTCAGGCCATGGTGGTCATATCATCAAATTAACTTAGCTTAGTAATTGTCTTTTTTTCTTGTTAAAACCTGAACTTTTTTTTTTTAATACCTAAATAAGGTGTGTGTGTGTGTGTATATATGTATACCTAATATATCTAAACAAACATGAAGTGATTGTGCACCATTTTTGCTATCATAGTTTAAATGCGGTGGAGGCTGAGAATTAGTTTTCAAACCATTTGAATTAACATTTTTCAGACAGTTTCCAACTGGAGAAGTATCGTTTGTGTAGCATTAGTTTATCCTTTCTTTTTGCAGTCCTTAATTCTCTTTCTGGTTAAAGCATAGGCACATGTAACTGCAGTAGTTGAGAAGACCCTGATGCTAGAAGTCATTACCTTACTCCTGGGTTGTGTAATGGGAGGTGTTTGGGCAGTTCACTGAAGGATCAGATGGGTTGGCTTTTTATTTCCACAGTTGTCTGTATTGACAAGTGAAATTAAATCTGATAAAGATGCTTTTCAACAGACTTATCCATGAATTGATGTTGCCAAAGCAACTGAGCATTAAAATTATAATGTATTCAGTGTTTTAATTGCCTTTTTTTTTTTTTGCTTTGAAAAATAGGGCGATAAAACAATGTAAGAACAGGCTGTGACATAATACCCAAGCTAGTCAGTCAACAAACTTTATTAATTTGTATGAAAGTATAAGTTGTCTATAAAAATATTTAGTTTGCCTAATTTCATTATTAAGTCTGTACTATACCAGAATGTCTTCCTTTACTCAATTTTATATGCTAATTACTTTTATTAATTTTTCATTACAATATTTCATTATAAATTTTCATTAAATCAGATTTTGCTTTTGCGTCTCAAGAACATCAATGCAATAATAGCTCAATTCTTGTGGAAGAAGTCACTAAATGTAGCTTCTCTTCAGTTGATCACAGCATGGGTGTGGACCAAAAAGCATTGGGAGAACCTCCTGTTTTTGAGTTAGACCTGACGTTGTGAGGATTGATTGTCAGCAAGAGGGATGGAGATGGTTCAGGAATGGGGAGAAAAGCAGGTGAAAGCAGGACATCTAGGCTACAGCTGAAGGGATATGTCCCTGGGTTCTTTTCCAGTTCCTCTGTTCTCTGAAATCCTCATCCTTTCAGTGATTCAGACACTCATGTTAAAAGTGTCAAGTTCTTCGAAAGTAACAGATTTACTTCTCTTTCATTTTTTGTTCTTTTTGTTTTTTAGACTCATAGAATGGTTTGGGTTGGAAAGGACCTTAAGATCATCTAGTTCCAACC
>NW_009937757.1:93114-125702 GCF_000696875.1 Nestor notabilis
GCCCAACTTTCTCAGCCTGTCTTCATAAGGGAGGTGCTCCAGCCCTCTTATCACCCTTGTGACCTCCTCTGAACTTGCTCCAGCAGCTCCATGTCCTTTTTATGTTGAGGACACCAGAACTGTACACAATACTCCAAGTGAGGCCTCACAAGAGCAGAGTAGAGGGGCAGGATCACCTCCTTTGACCTGCTGGTCACGCTTCTTTTGATGCAGCCCAGGACACGGTTGGTTTCTGGACTGCAAGCGCACACTGAAGCCAGCTCATGTTCAGCTTCTCACCAACCACCACCCCCAAGTGCTTCTCTGCAGGGCTGCTCTGAATCTCTTCTCCACCCAGCCTGTAGCTGTGCCTGGGGTTGCCCCTACACAAGTGTAGGACCTGGCACTTGGCTTGGTGAGTTGCCGATTACCTGTTCAAAAAGAGATAAGTAGGCAATTTTAGTAGCAGACTTAACCTAGGAATTTGACATCTTCCTTAAAATGCTGCATTAGATTGAATGAACAGGGAAAACATTAGTTGGATTAAAAATTCTTTCACTGAAAGATCTCGAAGTATGTCACCCTTAAAACATATCAGTGAGTGCGGTTGTAAGTGGTTTCCCAAGGAAGAGTTGTTTTTCTAAAGATATGTGGTACTTTTTTAATGATAATACAGAATTGATGATACAGAATTTTTGCAGGTGAAGTTCAGAATCCTGGAGACTGACCATCGTAGTGCTGGAATCATCCAGATGTAGGGGGATGCTGCTGTGTTCCAGGAGAGATGCAGGAGCAGAGAATTATGTTTCTATTTATCCATCAGGAGGTTACAGCGGAATCTAGAAAAGCTTTAAGGTTCCTGTATACATACATATGTGTGTGTGTGTAAATATATCCAAATATATATAAGCTCAGTACAAGACTGGATTGGCTTTATGTAAATACTTTATGCACAGGAAAGAAGAATATTAGTAGTTCTTTAATTCTGCAGCCAGAGCCATAAGAACAGTTGGAATGAATGTGCTTCAGCATAGGCCATTAAACATGCAAAACCTGCTGTGAGATAGTCGCCATAGTTGCCATGGCATGGAGCTTTACAATTATAATTGAAGCCTTCAGAAGATCAGTTTTAACCTAGTTACTGTGAAATTTCTGTGGCCTGTGTTCACAGGCAGTGGAATGACAGGATCATAGTATTTCTCTCGTGAATATTCTGCAATGCTGAATACTTGTTGCATGTTCTCATTGATTGTTGGGTGCGTACCTACTTGATGTGTAAAACTTCATCGTCTCGAGTTTGTCAAATGTCTTATTGAAAAATACGCTCTTATACCTAAAATTCTGACTTAAAGCATCAACTTTAATCTTAGTAAGTCTGGTAAGTTTTCATCACCAAGGCCACAAGGCTGCTCTCTGAGACCATCTTGGCATCACCTGGACTTCTTGATGCAGTAGGGAGCAAGGACACGAGTTCTCCAAAGCCCTGGCTGAGGGGTGGTCAGTACTATACAGGGGTTTTTTTGATCGTTGCAGCATTGTGAAATGCTGCTCTTGTGGTATGGGAAGCACATATCCGATGGACTTGTCTGGGTAGATGAGTGTGGCATGGTTTCCCATTACTAGGAGGATTTGGAAGTGGTGACCTAAGCCCTTTTCATGGTGGTTCAGTGTTTCAGGGTTTCATGGTGGTTAGTGTCTATGAAAAGCTAGCCACTTGTTTTTGGTCAAGCGGTGTGAGGATGTGCAGTCTAGAGATCAAAGCCTACCACTTCTTTTTCCTAATTTTGCCCTGTTTGACCTGTGGAAAGCCCTGATCCTTTAACGTACATCAGGTGAATGACTCCAGGTGCTTGTGCGTGAATTTGAGCTCTGCCCAGTTGAATGTTTCTTACTTAGTTGGTGTGAGTTTGGCTGCAGGGTTTGGGTCATCTGTGTGGGTAGAATTGAGGAGCTGTTGCCTTTGCTTAACGTGTGATGGTCTGGGGTTTCCAGTTGGTACAGTTGCTTAATGCAACAGCTCAAACACCTTCAGCTGCGTCCCTGACTGCAGTCTCAGAAGTCTCTTTCCATTCCCTGGGCACCAATAAGAAGAAAGAAATATGTCAGAATTTCCATCAGTTTGTTGCAAAATGAGGGGGGTTTTAAGTGGAACTTTAAGATAATATTAAAAATACATTTTTGCTTTTTGTCTCTGCAGAGTTTACAGATGCTTCCTCAGCAACGGAAGGCCATAGCAAAATTTAAGGAGCCAGCACATGCGTTAGCATTTCAACAGAAATTCCACAGGTAAATAATTAAACGCTGCTGCTGCTTCAGTTCCTTCCCTCCCTTCAAAAGATTAAATCAGTCTCCTCTGCTCAATGTTTCTTGTAATCCAACCAAGCATCTGTTTATTAGTGACTTTCATAGAACCTCCTTGTCTGTTCTCCACCCCTAGATTCAGTTTGAGTACCAGGATTAAATTTCTTTTAACTTTTAACAGGCACATGATAGATCTGTCCCACATAAATGTGGCACTGATAGTTGAGTGATGGCTGCTGAGAGAAACCCTGACACTAACAGAAGCATACTGTGGAGCTACATGAGGCACAGTGGCAAAACCATCGGGTTGTGAAACCTTTCAGCTTAGTCTTTAATTGCTGTGTTGAACTACAGAAAGCAGCAAGATGTTCTCCAGAAGAGCAGAACTTGAGAGGATCTGCAGAGGTGGAATTTCTGTTGGGTTTGTTCACGTTCTATTGTAACCACATGGAACTACAGATTCTTTTTCAAAACGCTTTCAATGCACGTAGACACTGTTCTTCAAGATCCTACTGTGTGATCACAGTGACTTGAGAGAGAACGTTTACATCGAAAGATTTAAAAACTTTCTTCATAGCAAAGAATATTTGATAATGGTTGCTCTTATCTTCAGTTTTGAATGAAAACTCACTTTTCTAAACAAAACACATATAGTTACATTGTATATCTGCGAGCATAGAAGGTATTCTTGCATAGATTTAAACGTGGTCTACTTCACTGAACAGCAGTATGCTGAGAAGCTATGGAGGTGACACTGGAAAATTGTAGTTTGGATCTTTGTAAATAAGTTAAGTCTGTCTTTGCATTTTTCTATTCCAACACAGACTTCCATCTTCACCTTCCAACTCCACTTATTCCATAAAACCCTGTGTAGGAATAACATTGCTGTATTTTCCCTTGGGTTTTAAAAACAAGGATCTTTGCCCTTCAGTAGCATTGTGGGGTAGTGAACTCCAAGTTGTAACTAGGTTGTTTTAGATGATGCTGCCAGATAGAAGGAAAAAGAAATATTTGGTGGCTCATTTCAAAAATGTTACATAGGAAGAGTGGTGCATTCCTAATAGTTCTCTTGGGTTAGTGTTTAATGATTGCCTTATGCTTTATTCTTATTAGGGTTTTTTTCTTTGGGATTTATTTTGTGACTGATGCTGAACCATAAGAAACCCATAACTGAAAGGACTTGGTTTGATGTGGTGTTCCCGATAAAATACAGGACTATAAGGACACTGTGAATCTGCTGGTGAATGTGGCAGTTCCCAAAATTATGTGCAAACATTAAGGAGCTTATATTTTATTCAAAGTAAAATCCGTAATATTTCCTTTTGGTTAAGAACCATCTAGATGGTGTTGCCAAAGGAACAATTTTTTCAGTTACTTCTGAATAAACTTATTACAATGTCATCTTTATATTGGATTCCAGTTTTTATGAACATTTCCTTAATTTTAGACCATGAGCTTTTGGTTCATCCTTTATTTTAGGAATACTCTTAAGCACTCCACTTGCTGCTTGGAGGGGGGCGCTTACAGAAACCTTACAGGTTTGTTACCTGAGTGACCGCAGGAGAACACTATTGGTATGTAATGAAATGGGGTCCAAAACAGGCATGCCAAGTGTAGAAGGTGAACTAAGGAAGCTTATAGTATCATAAAGTACCATATAGTTCTTTTTTTTTTTTTTTTTTATTTAATTTTAATTATTTTATTAAGATTTCTGGTAACTAAGTCACAGAGACCTAATTGGCTTTCTTACAGTTTTGGTCCAGATTTTCAATTAAGAAGATGTTACTAAAAATAATGATTGAATAATAAAATACTGTCAAAAATCTAGGTAAAACTGCTCTTTGTTCATTGAAACAATACAGAATAATGTAGTACTTTGGAAGTATTGTACTGGGAAAGAAATTGAAAGGATACTCTAAGCCCATTTACAACTTAGTGATGTGACACTTTTGCATGGAAGTGAGTTTTGAATTTTGCACCTGTCTGTGTAGTTCCCCATTTGTGCTTAATACTTAACATCCAGCACAATTACTACGCATAAAGTGCTATTAGTGCTTCAGGTAGACCCAAACCCAGGACAGAGAACAAGCCGCAGGTAGGAGGTGCCTGGTGGGAGCCGACCCTGAAGACTCATGCGAGGTGATCTGCCCCGTGCTGCTTAACTCCTCACACCGTGAGCACTAGGACCCCTACGCTGCCTCCTCAGGTTATGTAGTTTTTATTTTCTAAGAACTAAATGCTTATCTTTAAAACAAGTCATTAAACAGTTATTCATCTCACTGTTAGGGAGCAGCTTCTTGCAATGAGAAGGATGGCAAGACATCTCAGAGTGGAGCGATAATAGTGCATGTCTGGAAATCTGGGCTAGATGCAAATGCCAGACAGGCCAGCAGCTGAGTTCAGCAGTAGGAACATCTGCAGTTGATCAGCTGTCCTGTCAGAAGCAAATGTTACTGACATTAGAGAGTTTCTTGGAGCCTAAGAATATGGGTTTGATTCAAAAATCAAAGAAGTTTGTAGAAATGCTCCTGCTTTGGGTTTTGAATCTATCCCAGAGAGGCTGAGGTTCAGCCAACTTCAGTTTTAAGAATTTTTATTCAGTTGGGGTTTAAAAAGAATAAATTTTTGAGGCGAATGTGTGGCTTTGGAGTAAAGACCTGAGTTCACCTCAGGTCTATTTAGATGTTGGAGGCAACGTAAGCAGTGCCTGTTTAATGACTAGATGCACCCCCTTTAAAGGTGGTTGCAGTAGTATTGTTTGTGCATAGGCAGGGTACAGGCGGGTTGGTGGTGGTCATTTTAGCTGCTTATTGTAGTACCTGGGTATCTTGGTATATATAAACATACTATATGTATGTGTGTCTATATGCATTTTATTATAAACATACATACATACTCACACCCTGTGTTGTCACCATCTCTCTCTAATATCTTAAAAAACTCAGTAGCAAAAGTAGCAATTAGGTGAGTCATCTGTTAAAATGTTTGGGTTTTGTTAGTTCTCAAATCCTAACTTAAAAGTGGATGTCTTGGCAATGATCAGCTTGTATGATACAGCTCTTTTAGATCCATTTGCTGTCTCCTCCCAAAAAAATCCAAAGGAAGTAGAGGTAAAGCTAGAGGGATGTGTTCTTGCCATGTTCTCTTTCAGCACATAGTTAAATCTGAGCATCTCAAGTTAATTTCTTGGAAGATCTGTTGCAACCATTATCTTGTTCTTTCTTTATCATGCGTTCAAAATACAATGCAAGAAAGAAGAAGAAGGGGGGGGGGGGGGGGAAGGCATTTAACGTAGTATGTAAATATTGACCTTTTAAAATTAAAATGTTACTCAAAGTGCTTACAGTCAACCACATCTTAGCTCTTTGTTAGGTTTTTTGTGTTGTCTTCTCAAAGTTTAATGGATACAGTTCCATAAATGTTGATGTGTTTTTGTGTATATCTTCAAATTTTTATAAAGATGCTAGTAAGTCAATACATATATCCTGATCTGTGTATTATTTGTTCACAGTTTTTATTAGCATAATTTTATAATGATTTTAATAGGCACCTCCAGGAGGTGATTATATGAACCCAACTTTTTTTTTTCTTCTTTTTTTTTTTTTGTTGTTTCCAAATTCTTTTATTTTCTTCTTGTAGCAGTGGAGAATTTACTTTATAACTAAAATGATTTTGCCTTGACTAAAAGATTGGATTGGCCGTACGAGCTGTGGTGGTTTAGTAGAATGTCCTACCTTTTTCCTTTTAATGATTAAAAAAATAAAAAAGCTGTCCTTTAACTTTTGAGGGGAAATACAGTGCACTGTCAGAGCAAGGCGTGGGGTTTCTAGGTTTGTTCCATTGTGCTGTGCAATTACAAATGAGGTCTGTCGTGTAATATTGTTCTCAAAAGTTCGGGATATTTTGGTTTTACACGTAATTCAAGTCGGTCATGTAACACGTCGGTTCATCGCAATGTTGGCAACTGGTGTGGCACATGTGCTGTATGATGGAACGATGTGCAGTGTTCGGAAAGCTCAGCGTAGTTGGTGCTAGGCAGGAAGAGGACAGGTCCATAGCATTTCACAGCTGGAGGAGCTGCCGTGCAAATGTTCATCTCAAAGAAGGGTAAAGACTAAATTTAGACAGGGGTATTGTTTGTGGCCCACATACGTCTCCAATACGACTTCGGGAAAGAAGAGTAAATACGGGCACCCCCTCTGAAACGTATCTTCAGATACCTAGTTTATTCCCCCATTTAAATCTGAAGATTTACTTTGGATTTCCAAATTTCTGTTAAAGAAGTCCTTCCAGCCATTTAAATGCCAGGCAGACTGAGCACATGATGTTAGGTTTCCACTGCAAGGATATAGATGAGAGAGACTTTTTTATAAAGCTGTAGGTTATTTCAGAATAATCCTGAGGGTCTTCATTGTTTTTTCTTAACATTATCTAACTAACTGGAATGAGAAAAAAACCTTCCACTTCATGCTGAATTTTTAATATATTTTTTAAACATAGTATCTTTCATCTCTTTGACTTGAAATTATGCAATTTTCCCAGAAGCTGCTGTAGGCGCTTCCTCTAGGTACACACAGTAACTGCGTGTCTGTATGTGTGTGTGGATGCAGTGCCTTATAGCTGGGGTGAGAGGGGTAGTGGGAGGGTGGGTGGCCATTTCTTGGGGCTTTTTTGCCTGTTTTTTGTCTAACTTGGGAGATATCCTGGGTTTGTTCTCTGGCGTAGCATTATGTTGTTCGTGTCCTTTGCGTAGTACTGTGTTTGTTATGTGAGTCATGATAATCAGCGGTAGAAATCTGGCTTCACCTGTTCACTGTCAAAAAGACATTTTTGTTCAGGGAGACATGAACAGTTTTTTCTTTTTTAATTTTTTATTTTTTGTGCTTTTAATTTTTTTAGCAGCATGTTGGATGAGAAATTAAATGTGAAGGAAACAAATCCTGAACAGATTGCAGAAAGTTAGCTGTGTTACAAAGGTCATTTAGGGTAACATAGGGCTTTTGTTTCAATGTTACCTTAATCATGCCTTAACCTCTAATTAATTCATAAACGTAATACTTGAAAGTATTTTATCTTTAATTAATATCAAATCCTAAGGATTTTATGTAAGGTTTTCCTGTAACCTGGTTTTTAATCGTGGAGACGACTTATTAACCACATGAGCACAGGGTCTTGTGTACAAAAACACTGATTCATATTGGATCCTTACGTATACCAACTTCTGGTATAATATGGTTGGGAAGGATCATTTTGTTCTTCATAACACTGCTTGTTGTAGGGTTGGGGTTCTTTATAGAAAAAAACCCAAAACCGAAACACTTCCATTTTCTACTTCTGTGCTTATTTTGGTGGGAAGTATGGTCCTTATTGCACTAAAGAAAACCTCAAGGGGAAAGTTAACATCACTGGGTCTTCTAGGTACCTGTGTTGCTTTCTCTCTTCTTGGTTGGATGTACTGATTTTTCTAACTAACTGGAAGTGGGCTTTACATACACACTGTATTTCAACAGGTTACACTGCTTTTATTTAATATAACAGCACTTGGGTTAAGTGATTCTTACCATATAAACAGTTTTAAACAGTATTACAGATTAAGAATATTTTTGTAAAAGAGCCTGTGTACAGTTAAACGTAGCTGTATTGCGCTGTTGTGTGTAGTCACTTGGAAGATCACAATTCAAAACACTGCTGTGTTAATGTTATGTTTGCTTAGTGGTTCAGGATTTTCATTGTGTGCATAGAATGGTTTTTAATACACATTGTATTTCTTCCTAGCATCCGTCATGCTGACTTTGGAACCTTACAGTTTTATTCCTATTTATATAATAATAAAACCATTTTTTTGCAGGATTTCTTTTTCAGATGGTGAAACTTCTCTCAACAGTTTAACTTGTAATTAAAACACATTTCCACTTACAGATACAGCAGAGACGAGATGCCAACACTCATTTATTCACAGTTAATCTTCTGTTGCATACAGTGTTTACTGATACAAAGTGCCCTTAAAATAAGTCAGCTTTCTTTTTTCCTAGGGTATCCTTTGCCTCTACCCTGTGCTTTCTCTCATATCCATCTCATTTCCCCCTGTTTTTCCATCAGCACAAGGATATTTGTATCCTTGTTACGTTCCTGCCCTTTTCACTCTGTTCATTTCTCTGGACTTTTTCCTATATTGAGTGCACTTCGTTCAGTCTTCTGCTCTATTTTCTGTTCTTATAGCTCTTTTGAGGATACCTGAAGCCTAGATCTCCCACCCTGGAAGCACATCATATACTGTACTTTCCTTTACAGGCTTTGGTCCATAAAGATGATGTTCCTTTTGCAGGTATCACACCTTAGGAGATGTTGTGCATCCCAAAGCACTGGAGAAGCATCACTAAACAGTTTTGCTTTGCAGTTTTACCCATGCTGGAGAATTAAAACATTTTGTTTACATGCTCTAGCATTTGTGGCAAGCCAGGCGAAACAGGATTAACAACTCTTTTATCCTTTTCACTTTTTCAGGAGTTCTGTTCTTGAATTCAGTGATAGTAATAGCACTATTTTTTTATTGCCATGTAGAAATATGAACACTGTCGACACGATTCTACTTTCTATTACTATTACTGAATGTGATCCTTCCTAACCTGTAAAGTCTTAAACGCTGTATATATGTGGGTATTTTGAGAACCACTTCAAATGTGTTGCTCTAATATGGATTACAGAGTTTGTTTATTAGCAGTTCAGGATATAAATTCAACAGCCGACTCTATCATACTGACTCCACTGGGAGTTCATCTGCCTCATGTTTTCTACGGCATCATCTGCACACAGTGTTTACTACTGATTTCTTGAATGTAATACTGAACTATACCAAATCCTGCACTTTCATAAGAGATCTTTGTCATACCTATTTAAGTGAATGTAAAAATGGAAACACAAGATGATCTCATGTACATGTTTTTTTACATGTAATTTCATGTTTGAAATGTCAACGTGTATATCTATTTATTGTACCTAAAATATGTCAATAAAACTTGATCTTTATCATATTTCCTCTGTTGTCATTTGATGTACAACTTAAACTTCAAACTTGTCAGAAAAAGCTTCACATACCATGTTATTGTATGATTTTTATTCTGCTGCTTTTACATCAGCATCTCAGCACGGGGTTCTTTCAGCTGTGCAAAGGTGCCCCAGATGGAAAAACAGGTGACTGAGGATAGGTGATAGGAAAAGGGGCTAGGGCTTGTGTGGCCAGTTCCAAGGGTCTGGAGGTTTTCAAGGATGTCACAGGTACAGGAGTGCAGAAGCTTTTCCACTTCTTTTCAGTCATACTGACATGTCTAATAAAAGATCTCTGCTTTCACATATTGCCTGTCTTAAGACGTGAAGAGGAGCTCTCAGTATGGTCATCATCAGTTGTAACCTGAACACAATTACATCAACAGAAATCGAGGCTAATTGTATCAAGCAAAGAGGTCAGATTCGGCTGCCTTGCTCGTCGTAGGGTTTCTTAATAGTTTGTTAGAATTATTCACAAAGTTAAATGCAAACCATCCCACTGTCGCCCTGCTATCACTGGAGGTGGCTACCTCTGATCCTGCACATGCATTTTCAGTGACGCGTTACTAGCAAGTCACATCATCATTATTGGGGGTAGATCTCAAGAGAACATTGTTACCTGGGGGCAGACTGATGATACTCCAAGGTGGTTGTTCTGCTTCTACCTCAAAAGAGGACGTGTTAATGACAAGCAACACAATGACCTTAGAAAGCTTGATCTAAAAATGCCTCTGATGCAGTGATTTTTATAGTGAGCAATGTAAAAATAACCACCTTTGCTTACAAAGTTCCAGCTTAGTTTTCAACTCATAATTTTGGTTTGAATTAATAATAGGAACACACCGTAAATATCCATGTGATGTTGCAGCATCACCTCTTCCATATCTCCTCTACAGAAAGCTCAAAGCAAAAGTAGACCTCACCAAAAACCTTCAAACCCCAAACCTGATGAGTTACATCTCCTTGCTGCTTTGTACCTTCTTACCCTGTCTCTGTCAGTCTGCAATCTTGGGACTTGAATTTGTGTTTCAGTGAAGTCAATGCACCACTGAGTATCAACTCATCAGCCCACTCTTGCAATAAACTGAACAGGTTAACCATTACACAGCGCAGGGAAACAAGCTTTCTTTTTGAGAGCACTGGTTAGGATCAGACATACGAGTCCATGGGGTCTTCAGAAGTTAAAATGTCCTGCTGATGAACCTGTAATTTCGTAAGATCTCAGGATCCTGCAGGGGTGTGCTTTGAGAATTAGAAGGCTGACAACTGCAGTGATGGAGGAAACCCATGGGTTCAGAAACCAGTTGAAAGGATGGAAAGGGAGTGACCAAGGGAGGTACAAATAAACCTTTGAAATCAAATTCCGAGGTGCCTAGTGGAGCGCTTCAAAACTTGGTCTTGATTGACCTTAATTAATTTGTAACAATCTGGGCAGGAGGAGTTGGAGTGTGCTCACCAAGCGTGTTGGGAGACTCACGAGGGAGGGCTCAGATGAGGAGGAGGATCGGAGCATCTCGGAGGAATTGGATGAGCTGGAGAATTAGAATAATAGAGGTGAGATTAAATTTAATCTTGCAAAGTGCAAGACCGTGCACTCTGTTGTTAATAAATAAGGGGTTTTGCTGTAAGAGTCACTGGGAAAAGAGAAAGAGCCGTGAATTAATTGCAGACAGCTGATCTACGGATGTGGTGAACTATGAGAAAAAAGACAACTGACTGCCTTTTTAGGATGGATGGGTCAGGCACTTCCAGAATTGATCACTGGCATGTATAGTATGAAGATTTAATGCTGGATTTCAAAACAGCAACCAACTACCTCCCTTCCTACAGCCCTCCCCTTGTGAATATTTATTTTGGGGAGCTTTTTGAATGGTTCAGCTATCAAAGATTTCCTCTGATTTTGCTCTACAAATTCAGCCTTTCAAAGGCCAGGGTTTAAGTTATAGAAAACATCCTTAGTTGGGTTCAATGAGAATTGACTGCTCACACGGTGCCGCTGCTCCTCGGTTTCAAATGTCAATTCTGGTAACTGCTGAGTATACATTAAATATTTTCACCCATCCGTGTTGTTTTGAAAAGATCCCAGGGGGAGGTACGCCTTCAACTGGTGAAAAATTAAAGATGCTGACCAGGAAAATCATTCTGTGGAGATGCGGTCAGCATTAGGGATGCTTTGGAGAGGGCTTGGGAGCTGACCGTTTCCATTTCTTCCAATTCTAGTCCCATATTCCACTGGTTCTTAACTAATTAACTGCTTTTCATTACTGATGAGAGGGTTCTACTTCCGTAAGGATTTAAGACAACAGTGAGAGGATGGACTGAATAGCCGAGCAGCCTTTTCCAATCCTGTTTTCCTGGGGTCACAAACAAATTGGGCTGTGTCTTCCAAAGCTTAAGTATCCCAGTACAGCATTACATAATCATTACTTAGAGCAGAGCTAGGATGAACAGAAGAAGAGGGTGTTTGGAGACTTTACCTTCATGTACCCATGCAGTGAGTCAGGTACATGACACTGTGCTCCATGCCTTCCATGGCCTCAGTTAACATGGACCTCACCCTGCAGGCCAAGCAGGCTGGGGAAATAGCTAGAAGCTTCAAAGGAAAAGGTAAAAGGCCACTGTTGGCATTTGTTTTGGTGTAGAGGTCAGAAGATTTAGTGGTTGGGGTACCTGCCTGCTCGTACAGCTCCTTGCAGAGGAGCCTGAGGTCTTCAAGCTGTTTTTCCAAGACGTATCACAAGGAGTTTGGGCACCTTCTCAAGTATGAAGAGTCTATTTAGCAAAATGGTCCTGGAGCAAATACTCATGAGCATAGGATGCTAATATTTAAGCAATGTAGGGTAATAATTTAAGTTAGTAGTGATAGGTGGTGGCTGGCCTCAAGTATTTTGCATCCCCTTCACTAGCATCACCTAATTGTTAAAAAATGATCATATCTTTCTGAAATCTAACATTTTAAGAAAAGTTGATAGCAAGCGAAATTACAAACAACACAGCACTTGTCATCTGAATCCTTACTGCTTTGTGCTTAGACAGGGCTTTAATAAAACAGAAGGGCTGCTGTGCATTTGCTCCTGCATGGATTTAAGGTTTCTCTGCAGATACTCAGTGAGATTTGTCTGAGATTTGTCTATTCTTTGTCACTTCCTATCAATTGCTTTTTATGTTATTATTGTTACTAACCTTGTTATTGAAACTGGGGCTTCTGCAAACAGTAGCTGGATGCAAAATCTGGGTCCTAGGGAACTAACTAGGATTTGGCCAGTGGATGCCAGGGTACTGTTTGAGAACCTCTGCATTGTAAGTATGAGCTTTTGTATTTCCAGCCTGGGTTTTTATGTGACAAAACCAGTCCTGGAAGCCAAACCCCATTTAACTGAATGAGGAGATAATTTCTTTGTATATTCTCCATCTCAAAGACTGCCACAAAGTGGCCTCTCTGCAAAGTGGTATCTCCAGTTCCTACTGCTATAAACCTTTCAGACTGTTTAAAGGTGCTAGCTTATTGGAAAGGGCTTGTTTTCATTCAATAAGGTCAGGAAAATTCATGGATCATATCGAAACAGGGAAGATGCGGTTGTTCCCAGGTCTTCCCTGTGTTACTGCTAATCAGCCGTATCCAGAGGGAGGATGCGCGTTGCCTTTAATGGGGGTGAGGAGCAGGAGGAATGTAATCATCCCTCATCAGTGAGACCCTCAATCACTGCACTTCAAACAGCTGGGGGTACGTAACCTCATCTTCATTAGAAAATTTTAGTACCTTTTCTCTCGGCCGCCTCCATTTTCTGCCCCTTTTTTTCCCCTCATAAATTTTTATGATTTTTTTTTTTTTAAAGGAGAATTTATGGGTGAAATGGCAGAGACCGTGTGAAATGTGGAAGAGCTAAAAGGCTATCACGGTGCTAAATGAGGCTAAATGGTCCTCTACCACCAGCTGTTTGGAGTTCAGTGATTGAGTCTAACTGACAAGAAATAATTACCCCCTCTCAGGGAGGTGAAATGGGTCCTCACACTGAATGCTGCTGATGAAGGGGCTGTCCCGGGAGAAGGCAGGATCCTTTCTAACAGTTTCTGTGCCTACGTAGGCTGCTTAAACCCCTCACGAGCATCTAGTGCTGAGGTTTTACCTGCATAGGGTGATGTCCTTTGGTGACTCAGCGCATCTCCTCTCTTTCTGGTCCCAGGGAGGTTCAAAACCTTGACACAACCTCGTTTTGCAGGGATGAGCCCAGAGCCAAAATATTCCCCCGCATTATTGATTAAAACTGGCAAGTGTCTCTCAGGCCTTTCTATTTCAGAGCAAGAGCCCTTGTGTTTCTTATTGCAAAGATGTGCATTAGGATCTAAAGACAGCCTTTTCTTCTTCTTCTTTTCTAGTTACAGGGAACAAACATGATGAGTTCATTTGTTTGCAGGCTGGAAAGGGTGAATACCTTGACTTAGATCAGGGAAGGAAAGGACTTACAGTGCTCTAGTGTGAAACCTGCAGACTCACAGATCACACTGAAGCCAAACCCTGGTTTTTCTAAACACATATCAAACCCTAAACATTTTGAGCATCCAAGAAACATGAAATGAGACACAAAAGTAAGCATAATGATTATGGCTTGAATGCCACAATGTTCCTCTGGCTTTATTAGCTATGTTACTACATTGATGAAGATGCAAGCACTTTGGATACATCAAAACAGATTACTACATTAATTATTACTGCACAAGAGCCTGTCTGGGGTTGTGCTGCGTACTGCCTGAGCAAAACCAGGTACGAACTCAGATCAGCTCAGGAGGGTGGGAGGACACTCTGGCATCAGCCTGGCAGTGTTCTGTCACCATCACTTACCTAGTTTCTTCAGAAGATGACAACATGGTCACCAGACGGCTGCCATGAGCCACCGTGGTGCAAACAGGGCTTGGGGGAGCCTCAGCAGTGAAGGAAGAGACAGAGCAAACAACTGCTGCCAGCTCTCTAGAAGGTATTGGAAAGGTGATTTTTGGCCCTGGTTGCACGATTTATGCTGGGCATGACGGTACAAGGGCTTTTCATCTTCCTCAGCCTCATAAAGTTAAATAATTAAGTCTGCCCAGCTGGGAGCTGCCGAGCTCCCCAGGGACTGGAGCTGGCAGCAGGCAGGAGAGCAAGCCCGCATTTCCCACAGGCATATGGTCCTTGTGCCATTATTAGAAAAGTCCTGAGGAAACTCAAAAAAACCCAAAGAACTCCTTGTTGCAGTTTTAGACCAGCACTGTTTATGCCAAATACCCCAGAATATTCTCTGAGAACCAGTTTTAGCATATGACTTTGGAAAGGGCGTGAAAAAACCTTAGGTCAGACTGAGCCAGAGATGTAACCAGGCTCAAAACACATTTAGAGGAACTAATTACAAGGGGCTTGAGTGGTTTATTTGGTTTTTTCTTTCTTTTTTCCCTGGCATCCCCAGCAAAGTCTTTAGACAGAAGCATAAAGAACAGGCAAGGAAGCAACCAGCTGTGACAACACAGCCTGCTGCGGGGTGGGGTGGCCGGGAGGATGCTCCTTGCAGGCACCTCTCCATGCCATGGGGTGGCCATGAGCCAGCCACTCTCGTGCTCCACGCCAGGAGCCGGGCAGCTGCAACCTGTGACCAAACAGAACACGCAGAGAAGCTGGACACGCAGCTCCTGGTGCAGGGGGTGGCAGCATACTGGTGCTTGGTGACCTGTCACGAGGGGTGGACAGATGGAGGTGCTCATCCAAAGTAACCACGGAAGAAAACATTTAACTTGCCAAAACCAGAAATGAGTGTTGCACTAAGGCATGAGCCCGGGTACCCTGTGCCTGCCACCACACAATGGCAGAGGAGCTCAAACCCCCTAGCACTGGGTCATCCAGACTCAGTCTCGTTCCCTGTGCTGTCCTCAGTGCCCACCACTATGGGCCTACAGCCCACTGCAGGTGTTTGTCCCTCTTGGTCACCATTATTGCTCCAGCTGAAAGAGGTCATGGCAAGATTTGTACGTCCTCAGTCCTTTTATCGGGTTTTAGCATCAGGGGAGAAGGTTCCCAAAGCTGTAGTACCATCCTTGCTGATGGAAGCAAGGAGTTTGCTGGAGGACTCAGTGGAAACATTGTACAGCTCACAGCCCTCTTCCACGTAGGAAACCAAAGAATCACAGAATCATTCAGGTTGGAAAAGACCTTTGTCATCATCAGGTCCAACCATTAACCTGGCACTGCCAAGTGCATCACTAAACTATGTCCCTAAGTGTCACATGTACACATCTTTTGAATACCTTCAGGGATAGTGACTCCACCACTGCCCTGGGCAGCCTGTTACAGTGCTTGACAACCCTCCAGTTGTCACTTTTCTTGATATTCAACCTAAAGCTCCCCTTGTGCAGCTTGAGGCCGTTTCATCTTGTCCTATTGCTTGTTGCTTTGGAGAAGAGACCGACCCCCACCTCAGTACAACCTCCTTTCAGGTAGGTGTAGAGAGCAATAAGGACTCCCCTGGACCTCCTTTTCCACAGAGGAGATTGGGTTGAAAACAATAGTTTAACTCATTTTTGCTGCTCAGTTACAGTGTTTGAGGTGTGTGGGAGCCTGGCTGATGTACAGCAGAGGGGAAGGTTAATGCAGGGAGAGATGGGAGGAACGAGACGCGATTGCTGGTAGTGAAAACCCTTTACCTGCTGCGGGAAAACCATGACACGCCACAAACTGAGTCCACCGAGGCTGCTTCTGCTCCGTATTTGGCAGAGCTCAAAATCCCCAGGCCCTGCTGCTGTGGGATGCTGTTTTCAGGACCAGTGCCAGCGGGTGGTGCTGGGAGGCTGGCCAAGGTGGCAGAGCATCCCTCAGCTGCCCCTTCCAGGAGTGCGCCCTGAGTGTCAACCTAACCTGGAAAAAGGGATCTGGATTGTGGTGGCAAAGAGCAAAGCCTGCAGCGTGGTCTCCATCCTGCTGGTTGCCTTCTAAATGAGCTTCATTATACACATAATTAAAGGAAGAGATTTGAATGCTACCTAGCAGTGGTTTAGGGGCGTTAATTTCAGGACTAAGGGCAAGTGGAGATTAAATGAATTAACTCACAACCAAATCAGGTTAACAGTAATTTTCTTTACCTGGAGTCGAAAAAGGGAAGGTTTTGATTCAATAGTAACTGAGGATATATTAAAGGATACCAGGTTCTTGAACAGAAGGATACTCACTATGAGAAATAGTTGAATTGGGAACCAGAGCACATACGGCAGCATCGTGGGCTCCAGTTTGGAGGGATGGACCTGGCATCCCAGGGGGACAGTGAGGCCGCGCTCAGACACTCACATTCCTGTTGAGAGAAGGGCACCAGCCACTCCTTTTCCTTCCCCATTTCCTCTTGGCTGTGTTTAAGTGGACATCTGTTGTGTAGTTGAACGGGAAGCTCCCCATTCCTCTCAGGCAGGGGTTGGAGCACCCATTAACATGGGGCTCAGACCCACTGCCAGTCCTTGGAAGGATATAGAACAGGGGAAAAGCAAACACGAAGCCTTGCTCTCTGTGCTCAAATACAGAGCTTGTGCTCACCCTGGAAGCACCCTGCCCACTGATTAAAGCACTAATCCACCAAATCTAATAGAAAATGAAGCGCCAGCATGACATGCAAATTCATCTTTATAATTACGGGTTTGCAGTCTCAGCTCTCCTCATCAGCTGTTCAGAGCATTGCCCGGGCTCGGTGGGTCCTACAACAGGCTGTGGCATGGGCAGGCAGGGTTACTGCTGAGTGCAGGGACCTGCTTGGGGCTGGGGGCAGATATATGTGCTTGAAGGTTTGTCCAGGCAAAGATCCCTTCATCACACTGGGAAGAAACTAGGCTCTGCTTCGACCAGTGCACTCCATTTCTCTATGCAGGAACAGCCCAAAATTGGACCCTCCATCGGGTGCTGCCCTGTGCCCTTCTGTGGTGGGGTGATGCTCCTGGGCAGGAGCGCAGCTGGCCTGTGATCACACCACCCACACCACAGAGGTCATAACTGCACTTCCTAAGCCACGTCACACCAGCCCTTTCACTACAGCCACCAAAAATAACTGCACCCCTAAGCAAGTCCTCCCGGGCATCTGACCTGGCTTTCGCATCTCATCTGAACATCCCATCCAGGCATCCTATCCAGGGCTGTGACCCTGCACAACTGCCCTGTGGCTGTGTCTGGAGCTCTCTCCTGCCAAACACCTAACCTCTGGGCTTGTCATGCCTGTTTTACTGGTGCTTGAATCTGAATGGGTATCTTCAGTGTGACCTGCGCATCTATCCATCTCTTAACTGCTGCTCCTACACCTACAGGTAAGGTTTGTCAGCCCTGAAAATCTGTTCTGACATGTAAATGCAGGCTAAACACTGCTTTAAATAGCAAGTAATTAGCTATAGAGATACCTATGAAACCCGATGAAATTCCTCAAGAGATGTGATGTATTGCTGATTGCCTGTTTTTCCATGACTGGTGTGGCTGGCCAGTGTTAATGTGCATGAAGAATGGGCAGCCTTTCAGCAGAGGACTCTACGCCTTCATCTTTCAGAGTTCACAACCCCCTGGGTTTCTTCCTATAACTGTCATCATCAGACTCACTTCAATCCTAAGCAAAAACTTCAGCTTCAAACCCACACATGCTGCTTCCCAAAGCTTTTCACCTAACTCTGGAGGAAATAGCTCACCTTATACCTCTTATCATCATGTTAGCTTTTTGCATGGGCATGCCACATGTGGCTAACGCCTGTAGGACTCATTTCTCCTCTCATACCTCCAGTTTCTAATAGAAATAACTACTTTTACTCTTTATGTGCACAAGGAGCAGTTTTGATTATTCATTTCCACATCATTTCTCTTATCTAGTCAAGGTCATCTCACGCTTCCTGACCAGCATTTTGGTGACCTTTATTGACCATGGCAGCTCTTTTCTTGTGACCTGTCACAGCATACTCCTAAGTTTCTGCCAGGGGTATTAGAATAGATGACGGAAATGATCAATGTTTGAGGAAATCCATTTGTGTCCTCCTTCCATCTTAATGGCGAGCCCTCCACATCCTCTCGTCGCCAAGCCTTCAGCTCATACACTTGTTTCCATCCTCTCCGGCTTAGTTAGCATATACTAATGTAACACCATTGCAAATTCTTCTTAGATCAATTGTTCTGTCTAAAAATAAAATAAAATTGCTGACTTTATCAAAGAACCGTTCTACATTAACTGACCCAATCAATCCAGTACTATATATCCTATTTTCTGTTTGGCTCTCTATCTTTGATCCTTCTTTCATCTAAAACCTGTTCTTTTTTCTTGTGCAATGCTGGGAACAAGAAGTTTGTGCTGCACTTGTTCAGGCCCCCTCCTCTGTACCACAGATTAGAGTTTCTACCTCTGCAGTTGTCCATTCACCTGCCAACACAGCCAATTTCATGGATGAGTTTAGCATCATCCTTCCCGGATGTGTCATCTCACATGTAGGTTCCCTCCTGCTCTTGGATAGAGAGTAGCAAGGCTTCTTGTTTTAAGGACATAAAAGACCAAGATTTATTTCCACGGTAGATCCATTGGTTTTTCCATACATACCACTGTTAACACGAGCCATTTTTCTGTTCCTCCCATGTTTAAGATTGGCAAACGATGGTGAGGTGCTTTTTAAGCCATACCTCCAGTATCTTTGACTTCCTCCTCTCTGCAGGGTGAACAAAGTTATCCTTGCTTGGCTTCATCTTTATTTGGATGTTTCAAGAAACTTTAGCTTTTCCCTAAGCAAAGCTGAGCTACAAAACATAAGTTTTGGCAATTTTCCTTGTCAACCTTCAAAAAGATTGGTTTCTCTGCTGCTCAGTGGCTTGCCGGCTTGTCTCCATGAGTGTGATCTGCCTGTGGTTGTGTTAGTGGCTGGTTCTGCTTTGTGCAAGAGTGCCAAAAGAGTACTAGAAACGCATTTTCAACTTTACTGATATCACAAAAGTGGCTAAAATACAGACACAGCCCAGGAAGATGCAGGGAGAATAGTCATTACTTTCAATACCTCCAAAGCGCTTCATGATGCATTCAGGCAGTGAGTGAGGACATTGTAATTTCAATTAAGGCAAGGTTTATTGCCAAACTCTTTACTTTTGTTTGTTTGTATGTGGCCCCAAAATGTGTTTGGCAGCTCCCACCAGAGCCAGGGAGCCTTGTGCTGTGCTGTTACTGTTTTGTGACTCCCTCACCTCTGGTACAAGGGGAGTCGGGGAGGTTGTCTCCATTTGGAAACCCATGTCAGGAGACAGTGGGGAGGTGGGAGCAGAAGGGACCTCCTTCCACCATCATGTTTCACCTCCTTCAGACAAGTGCCCACAGATGAGCAGGGTGACCTGCTCTCTTGAAGGCAGGTTGAGCTGGGTGGGCTGGCACCCAACTGGCTGGTTTATACTTTCCTGTAGCTTCCAGCATTGAGTTGTTTGAATGTTCCACTGTGCTACTTTTGACTCGTCTCCTGATGCCAATTCAAGCTGTGCAAACATTACCATGATATAAATAAAAGATCATTGTAAACTCAAATTTTATTTTAATTTCCTTTTTTTATTGTTATTTTTATTTTCACCTCCAGGTCTCCACGGTTGCGTGTTCACCTTTGTAACATCTTTGCTGCAAATGCTGAAGGCTGGAAACTAACTTGAAAAGCACCCAACATAACCTGACATTCGTGTGCAATCACATGGCTCAGAGAGCCAGATGTTTAAAAATGCCTCTAAGTATTAAGATATTCAAAACGAACAAAAAAGGCGGTTCAGTAAAATTACTGTAAAAAGTCCAACTATGATGCATTGTTGTTATCTGAGAAGTTCTGTCATCAAGATGATAGTTCAGCAGCTTTAGACAGATGAGATTTCTAAAGGGGATTCCTAATTTGTATTTGGTTTTAATTTGGGGTTTGGATCACAGCAGCAGCGACAATTTGTTTTGTTGTGTATTTATGGCTGCACGTGTTTAAAATAGTAAATCTGTACTGACCTATTAGACCACAAAAGTGAAACCAGCTTCTGTATTCTCATTCTTTAGCTGGAAAAATAAACCCACAGCATGCATGTATAAAATAAATCATGTTTTTACAGCTTTCAGATTTGGGACTGAAAGGCTGTGCAAGTATTTCGGATTACTGCAGCCCTGGCTTTAAAAATAAGGAAATGGTTCTTTATGAGAAAGTGACTCTTTCAAGGCAAAATGCATTTTTATAGCTGCTGCCTTTCATTAAAATTTATCCAAAGTGAAAATAAAATTAATAAGGTGCATAATAAAATGTGCAAGTTTCTTTGTGGAAGAAATGAACCAAAATACAAAAAGAAGTTGGTTTGGTTTAGCACCAACAAAGATAGCCAGGTCTGAAAGGTAATTCACAGTTAGCACCAGATCATCCTGTGGTGAGCACCCTGTCTTTTTTTTACCTACCTATTTTTATTGGCTTTGCTTCTCACAACAAATAAACATGTTTTCCTTCAGTCTCTAAGCCATAAAAACAAATACGGGTCGAGTCATATTTGATTTAACACAGACACATAGATAGGACCTGTCATTTGGCTGCCCTAGCCATGGCTCTAAAGAAGCTTAGCCGGGCAGAGCAGAGACTGGGCTGGGTCTCTCTGGTAGCTGGATTCATTATTTGATGACAAATCCATCTTCTCTGGCTAATTTCTAAGCCCTGGACAAACATGTGCTTAATTTTACTCATTCAAGTTTCTTCATGCCCCAGGGTGGAGGAGGCTGAATTCAGGAGATGCTCCTGAGCAGTGGCAGGTGAAACCAAAGGCTGACAGCAACAGCCCAGCATCCAGGTCTGATCTGGGCATTTTGGGTGTAGAGACCAGCAGTTATGAGGAACACAGACCAGTTTTACACCATGAACACCCCAGAGGGTCCCCCAGCATCCCTTATAGGGCAGCGGGTCAGGGTGAGACAGAAAGTCAAATGGCACCCATTGCAAAACAACTCGTTTCCATGAGAAATCCCTCTGAAACGTATCTTAGGAATGTCCTGAACAATACTGATGGGAGTGGAAGGTGCTGACAAATCCAGGCGAGAAAAAAAAGGAGCTTTATTGCAAGTGGGTGATGAAAGTAGAACTGACCACAACAAGGGAGCACGTTTCATTACAGTGGCTGTGGCAGAGCCTCTGTGAAAATTACAGGGAATGCTAAAGCAGCCCTGGAAAAGATTCAAACAGCAATTTGCTCTCAGCATGACCATTGTGGAAAGCTGGCAACAGGGAAATGTTCTCGTCCTTCTTCCTGCAGATGCCAAACCTCACAGTCCTTTATGGACGTAGAAATAATGGAGCTTTTACAGAGCTGGAAAGAACCAGAGGTCAGATATGAACTTCCTCGAAACACACAGAAACTAAGGCAGTTGTGTGATTTTCTCTTGGCAACAATAGTGTCCTGTTTTTCACCCAGTTCTGGTTCAGAGATTGACATATTTAATCTATGGAAGACAATAAAAATCAAAAATATCTGCATTGTAAGCCTCAGTGGAGCTCAGCATCTCCTTCTCCCATCCTTGTCTCTTGTACCAAAGGAATCAATGAATTTTGCTTCCTTTCCCCAACCCTGAAATATCCCTGGGGAATATAAGACCAGAGTACACAACTGTCTCGCTGCTGACTGAGATTCCCCTGTATTGCCTTTGAATGATTACATCCCATTTCTAACCCCCTTTTCTATTGATTTTCATGGTAAACCAATATAATTTGGCTGATACATATTTTTAGTTTCCCCACAGCTGATGAATCCTCTTTCTATGCTCTTTTTATTTTTTATTTTTTTAAATACTTGATATTTGGGAAGAGAAAAAATGACCTTGTCGAGGTGAAACTCTCTCTTCTGCTGTCCAGTCTGGTTGAAACTGGGGATGGGTATGGCTTAGCTCTGCAGGAACACTCCATGCTCCCTACACAACTGGTAATAATTTTGTGATCAGCCTGTGACTGTTCCAAAAAGTAGGAACAAACGAGTTATATCACAAATCTAGCGCACTTCCTATCCTGCCTATTCCCAAAGAACAGCACGTCAGCAGTGCCAGAAGACACATGGATGATAAGTTACTAATAAATTCATTGTGTTGCTCATTTTTAATGGGCTTAATAAAAACAATCTTCTTTTTTTAACAGTGCGCGACTTGCATGAAAAGAGACGGTAGAGTTTGGAGAAATATTTTATACTTGGATTGTAGGAATGGTCACTGTAACAGTCATTATTTGCTACAATTTAGCTTTAATCAGCTACCGATTGCATTTATACCAGATGGGAGAGCAGCGTTACCACTGCACCACTCACGCTCTGCGCTGGCGGCTGCCGAGCTGCACGATTAACGGGCAATCACTAGAGGTCACTTTGCTTCCACCGAAAGGAACAAATTCTGGAAGGTCTGGCAGGTTTTTTCTGCTGCTTTTTTTCAGACACACATCTTTTAAAAGCCAGCTCTCTTTGTACGTGTGTATAATACTTGTTTATAGAAGCTCCTTGTGCTGAGTTTTACTCTGATCTAAAGAGTGGAACTTTAAAGAAGTTTATAAAGCTGTGCCTATACTCATCAAGAGGAAACTTGGCCCTGAGTTTAATTTTTAATATGAAACAGCTTCCACGGGATTAGATACTCATGATAACAGATGTCATTATTTAACTCTCAGTAAATAGTTCTGTCATGTCAGGATCCCTATAAATAGGAAAAGAATAGCTCTAATGTATAAATCTGCAAGAAGATATTAAAATTTTGCTGATTATTCTGTTATACTCAAAGGTGAAATAATATTTAGGTGTATTTTATTCTCGGCTTCAGCTGATAACCAAAGTGCAAACATTTCTTTGATTAGAGAAAAAACACCCTAAACCTGAACACCTTGGAATCAGGCAAAGAGCAACTCAAATGGGAGCCCAAACTTCACTTCTTTTACATTTGTAAAAGACGATATGCCTCCTTGGAAATCTATAGCACTAAATCCAACTTTTCTTTCATTTTGGACACCTGGGCCCTGTCCTGATGTCTCCTCTTGTTGTGTGGTACAAGCCCCACAGCCCCACATGAGGAACCCGTGCCACAGCTCCCTCCAAAATGGCATCGCTGCCACCCAGCCACCAACCACTCAGTCCCTGCTAGGGCATGGGCTGCACAAGACAAACTCCCTACCCTGATCACCAGCAGCATCCTGCCCATCACTAAGTGTAATTGGTTTATTCCTGTTTTGGGAAAAGCAAAGTCCCCTGGTGCCTCCAGGGTCTTTTCCAGGGAGATGGAAATCCCTTGGTGGTGCTTAGGTCCTTCTTGCTGTGCAAACATTAGCTTTGGTTGCAGACTGCTGCAGCATCTGCCAGGGACCATTGGCGAGATCCCTCAAAGCTTCACCTTTTCTTCTGCACCCATTACTGTTCAGCACCTTCTGGAAGGCACCAAGGGACCTGGTGGAGCAGCATGAAGCCATGCACTGGTGGGTACCAGCTGCATCCCTCCCATAGCAGCACCATTAGCACAGTGCCAAGCTGCTCTATGCAGACAAAAGCAAAACACTTGAGCTGATTTGAAATTAAAATGGTTTAGAAGGGCTTGTCCCAAGTCCTGTGTTCAACACAGAGGACGTCTGCCCTTGTGCTTGGGAACCAAGCCTCTCCCAGAGGTGGAAAACAGCCCTGTATGTCACAGTGTTGGCTGCATGGAAAAGGGCACTCACTTTCTGTAAACGAGCCCTTTCACATCAACATACCACAAAATAAAGGCCCAAATGACTCCCTGGTGTCTCCATGAGTAACTCAGCAGCAGAGGTAGGCGAGCTGGAGGCTGTTCTTCTGTGTCTGATGCCAAGGATAGCTCCTGGCATCAGGGCTGAGTCACCAAGACTGGGTGCCAGTGCACAGACCCAGCTGTGTCATGCCCACACCCAGCTACTTGTGACTTCTCCTGTCCTTTCCATGAGCTGCCCAAAAACTGGGCTTTAGGAGACAGGAGGTTCCCAAGATTCCAAAAGGCTCCAAGCATGAAGTCTACACTGGGTGGGTGTCAGGGCAAGCCTCCATCCGTGCCTCCTTTGCCTTGGAGAGGGATGGTCTTGGTCTCTTGTTTTCTTTCCTACAAACACAGCACACAGATTAAGGGAAATTTCTCTCCAGGGACAGCTCTCCATGTGCTCCATGATGTTCCCTCAACCCTTGCAGCTTTTATCCCCAGAGCACTGTGTGTATCCCTCCAGATCACATTAAGCAATGCGATGAGCACCTCTCCCATGAGCATCTATCTCTTCTCCCTTCCTTCCCCAAGGGTAAAATTTAGTGGGAATAGTTTTAATTAACTAAACTGTACGTGCACAGTGTTTATACCAATGCAGGCAAGGCTGAACAAGTGTGCCTTGCTCTTGGAAAGAGAGCCGCTGAGGTTTGTGGCTGCTCTGAAGTCTTGAGCTCATCCCACAGCAGAGAACCAGCCCCAGAGAAAGCTCTGGCTTTGGACTAAACTGGGCTTACCCCAGTGCAGACACAGGGAGGGGGCAAATACGTCAATACCCAGAGCATCGTCACTCTGCAGAGCTATGGCAAGTCTGTATGCAGCCCACATCAGGACCACTGTGTGAGTCAAGGAAAACCCAAATGTAAACTAGCATCCCATGGGGACCCTCCACAGAAATTGAGGTTGAAGTGACATTTTGGTCAGGATTCAGCTCTAAGTTAGGACACCTACATTCAAAGACATAATTGCAGGTGTCTATGTGAGCTCTTGGTGTCTCAGCTCCCTCATTAGTCCATAGACATCTTGTCCACCCAGACCTCTCCACCCTGCCAGTGGGTACCTACTTCAGGGGGAACCAAACTGCCCTCAAGGCCCCACAGACTGCACTAAGAGACACATGAAGACACAACCAGAAGCCAAAATCATGTCTTAGCCTTGAGCTGTCTACACCCTTATGGGTCCTCCTTGTGTCGTATGCGTGCGGTGCAAAGTTTCATATCGTGTAAAAAGCCAACTGTTCTATTTTCCAAAGGTATTTAGAATGGACTTTAAAAATGTGTAGGAAACATGCTTACTTTATATATAAAGATGCCTAATGCTGTCAGTTGTGAGATTTAAAAATTAAATTCAATTTGTTAACCAATATATGAATATGAGGGATTTCAAATGGGCTATTGTGTAAAGGTTCTGGAGAGTCCTTGGGTTTTACTATGTACACACAGAGGAGATCCCTCAGAGTGACACACAGGCAGTAGATGGTATCTGAATCACTATGTTTCTCATCATGTAGACCACATAGACCAGAGAAAAATATCCTTAGACATGTTTTTCTGCACATCTCTGATGAAGACAGAGAGACAACAAGCTACATGCTCAAAATCAGAAGAAACCCCATCAAAGGGACAAGGACCAAACCCAGTTCCCTTGAAGCCCAGCGTCATTCTAGCAACTTGTTTCTCTGTAACGAGGGATTTCTTTTACTGCTTTCTCCTTCAGTCGGCATTCTTACAGCTATTTATAGTTTCATTTCATAACCAGTGGTTAATACTTTCAAGGTAGTCTAGCTTATGGTCACCCACACAGAAGATGTGTCTGTTTCTCCTGCGCTGCCTAAAATCTGTTGCCCATAATATTTAGGATCTTTCTGCAAGGGACTGTGGGGAGCTATTGGCAGAGGGCAGGGAAGATGTTGTACTGCCTTGGGAAGAAGGGTTTGCTGAGACCACCATGCTCTGCAAAGCTGTTACCTTCTCCTGAAGATGCCCCACATTGGGATTTCATAGATCTTTTAATTTTTCTGCTGGTTTTAACCCCTGGTTTTCAAAGTGCAGCTGCATGCTCCTAAATACGTGAGTTAAACATTATTGTGCTCTAGATCAAAGACTAGTATTTCATGCCTTCTCCTGCACTGTTGTGTAGCGACAAAGTTCCTGGTGACTTAAGTGGGAGGGAGGCTGCATCCTGGGAGACAAAACTTAATTGAGTGTAATACCACAGGGCACATAAAGTAGGACAACACAGCCTGACCTCATTTTGCCCATACATAACCCTACTGACATCAGTGGGAGCTGCACATAAGCAGTCAGGAGATAACATTTGCCCACTCTTGGCTGCTCTAGGAAATTCCTGCTTGCCTGATAAATTCTACTATTTAATCATGCAATATGGAGGTGAGGGATACACCGAGTAAAGCTGAGCAAACACAGCTCAGCTGCCTGCCTGTTTGAAGTTGTGGAAAGACTCCTTTTGACGCTGGTGGTTGTTGGATTGAGCCCACAGTACACAGTGATTCACAATCATTTTCCTCAATGAAAGCAACCAGGTTGGTTTGTTGTTATTTGTGGGATCACATGATTCATTATTTGCGAATCTTTGAATGGCAGTTGGACATTCTGATGCCTGTGAACTCTGTAGCTTCCACTGGTGTTAGCACAAAATGGTTATTCATACAAAATACTGTGCCAGAACAGACTTGTTTGATACTGTACACTTATTACGCTCCTGTTTCTAGAAAATTTTGCAAGTAGAAAGGGCATCATTTGGCAAAGCCAACAAAGCTTACACCAAACCGGTGACTATTCATGACTATTGTTCATGAGCAATCCTGAGACTAATACTTATTTGCATTCATCACAGTCCAATAATTAAAACCAGTGCTTACTGCTGTAGAAAACAGGACGGGGATGACTTACAGAGAAGAGACTAGATGGGCGAGTAATGTTTCGGCTGTCTGTGCTTGATACAGGCTGCAGGAGCAGAAGCAGAGCTCAGCAGAACTCTGAATGTCCCAGATTTTGAACCTGGGATTTCTTAAAGCCAATTTTTTTTAACTCTTGGGTCTGTCTTCCCTCCAGAAAAAAAGTACCATGAAGGAAGACTCCTGGTAGATGGAACACGATTCTGCAATATTTAGGCAGCATGTTAGCTTGTTTAACAACAGCAGTTACCCAGAGGGAAGGTGGCTTTCCATCCTTGGAGACACGTAGGACCTGGCAGAAGGTGGCTTCCGGCAGCCTCTTCTCAACTTGCCCTGTATGGCCCCTTCTGTTTGAGAAAAGCAATGAAATACTTTAGTGCTCTGAACTAACCAAACCAAAACTGTACCCTGCTTGTAAAATAAGCTTCCTCCACCTAGCAAAATCCTTTGACAGGTCTGTGACATAGTGCCTGTGTGTTGTATCAAAAGGATGTTCCTGTAATTGCATACAGATTTATAATCCATTCCTTTGCAATGAATGTCATCGAAAGACTCACAACTCGGAATGATACAGCGTTCCCAAGTATATTTTTCCTGTGAGCACATCCCGTTTTCAAGGGAGACATCATGGTGTCCCAGAGAATTGGTCCAGATAAACATGGGGTGATTAAGGGGTCCCCATTCCATCCCCAGAGCTGAGTGAGCTGGGCAGAGCTGCACAAAGCACATGGTGCTCCCACCACATCCCATGTCTGAGTCCTCCTGCCCTTGGGCAGCAGCCAGATGTGAGTTTGGTGGCCAAGAGAGCCTCCACAGTCATGTCACACAGATCATCCCTTGTCACCTCTCCTCCTCGGTAATACAAATGGACATTTGTTTACACCAAACTGAGCAAATCTAATATTTATTTCACATTTAGGTCACAGGATAGCAAAACAAATATTTTTACCCCAAACAGATTTCCTGACCTTGTGTTTTCACTCCTGATGCGCAGCAATATTTGCTTTTACTTAAATTGGAATTAAAATAAGCTATATAGGATCCTGCACTGGGCTTTAAGGTAACAGCTCAACTCCCTGTGCACCCGGATCAGCTCTGGATGCTGCTCCTAATTTTACTGGAACCAGGACAGGAGTATTAAATTCATATTTCCTGGACTTGCTCGCTTCTTTTCAGTCCTGAAAACCAAAATTATTTAAACACCCCAAATGCAAAATATTAAAAATTATATTTAACAATCTCAGCATAAACAGTGCCCGCAGGCCTCATCCTGCTCTCATGAAAATCTGAGACAAACCCGTTGTTTGTAAAGATGCACCTTCCAAAGATTACTTTTTCCCTTTCATCCTGCGTAGGCCAAGGATCGCTTTAAAACTGCTTCATTGAAAGCTCTGAAATGTTCTGTACATGGAAAATTAACCTTTTTGGGGGGTAAAGTTTGCAATACTTTCAAGGCAGAAACTGCCAAAGAGAGAATTTAAAAAGCTTAGGAAAACTAGTGGTCCCTTAAGCTCTGGAGTAATGAGTAAAATAAAATGCTCTTTCTGATTTCCTTCCCCCTGTGATTGAAATAGATGCTGTACTGCAGTTGCAAAACTGCTGCCAAATTATCACCCAACTGAGCTCATTTACATTGCCTGCTCAACCTCGGCATGATGTGAAATGCTCAGGATGGCCAGTGTAAACATATTTATAGCCTGAGCTCTTAATACAGGGATAATATTATATATATGTGCATATATATGCCTAAAAGATATAGTTAAGCAAACTTTCATACATGAGGCTGTGGCGTGGCATGGCTACCTGGCTGTGAAAGACCTGGATTTTAATTGCACTGTGAAAGCGATCCTTTTTTAGTGGAACACCCAAGCTTCCCTTCAGTTGGTTGATCTGGCATCTGAGTGCTGAGGCACTGTGTGAAAGACCAGTCAGATAAACACGAATGAGCCCCAGCCTCATTAGGGTCACTTCTCACGTTGGTTTGGATGGAGGAGGCTGAGGAAGACAGGAATCCGCTGATGGGCTGACCTTCAAGGCAGCTCTGTCTCCCCACAAAACTCTGCCAAATGACTTGGCTTTGCAGAGCTACCCAGTATTTCACAGGTAAATTATAGACTGTCTACGTGGCTCTAGGTGGGAGAAGAAGGAGGTCGTCACCATCACGTGAAGCAGCATGGGCACAATTCCTGCCATATTTGAAGAGTCCCATGCCAAATCCCACAGGACCACAGCCCGTTTCAATGTCAGCAGGGGAAAAAACACAGAGCTGGGACTATGTGATAGGAATGCTGTCACATAACAGACATTTCAGGAAGTCTCTGTAATTTCTTTAATTATTCAGACAACAGAGCACAAGGATAATAGCTTCAAGTACATTCTTATACAGTATTTGAACAGTAATAGATATGTATTTAGTCATAAACTATTCTGTAGCCACCACTATGTGTACATTTTATACAAACTATTGCCATACTTGGACCCTGAAAATGGACAGTGACATCTCCTTAGACGTTTTGCACAAAGTTGTGACAGTACATCCTTCATACGAGAGCTGTAGCTATAGGTTGGATTGGTCCATCTAACAAAGCACTTCTAATGCATACCACAGAGGGGTGATCCAGATGTGAGGCGCTGAGGGAAGAGATGTAATAAATATATGGTGAGAAGGAGGCATACAGTCACTCGAAATTCATGTGATGGAGAACATGGCACAGCATTTCTTTGCTTGGCAAAACAGATTGATCCTAATATTAAACAGTATATTAGCTTCTCTCACACCACAAAGCTCTGAGCTCATCTCGGCCTTTCGGTGAAGATTAAATACAGCAATGTCTGACACAGTTCCCTATCAAGGCATGTACTCTACCCTGACACAAGTGTGGTCTCTGGTCTAACGGTCTTTTTCATCTCAGTTACAATTTAGACTGACGACCCCAAGCCAAGGACTTGAAGTTTGATCACTGATATCTCTAAACACCTCCACCACCTGAACTCTGGAGAAAGTAGGCTCCAGAAAGCACATTTTTGAGTGTAAAGGCCTTACAAAATGCCAGCCACCATTCAGAGACAGGGGTAAGAGAGCTCGGATGCCCAGACACTGCCGTATGAAGACCATACTCTTACAGCAGAGACTCATTTGTTCCATGATCACAATTTTACATGCCCCAAACCAGACATGTTTGCAGCTCCCTGTGCACCAGCAGACCCCAAAGACACAGAGGTGGTAGAGTCCGAGCCGGGGCAGGCAGCAGGTCTCCAGCACCCACCAGGCAGTCCACAGTCCCCCATGATGCCCCATGCCATGTGGGCATTAGGGTGGCTTGGTTCCTATCCCAGCTGCGTGATGGTGGAGTCGCACTGAAGTCTCACCACCCTGGCCACGTCCAAGCTTCAGAGGGTGGAAGTGGCCCTGGACTAGAAGCTGCTGGGAAGGAGAGATCATATCCATCTGTTAGGGCTTGACACGGGGGATGCACATGCCTGGGGCTCTGCCACCAGCTCCAGGCACTGCTCCGGAAGCTCTCAGGTTTTCAGCGTGGAAGAGCATGGTCTACGCTCTCTGGAGGAGGCCCCAGGCAGGGACAACCCAGGAGGACAATGGAGGTCCATCCTGAAGGCGGAGGACATGGCTGCATCTCTGGAGCAAAAGGCTGCCTGATAGATGAACGTCCTACACCAGCGAGTAATGGAAACTGAAGAAAAGGTGAGAAGACATTCAAGGAAAGCTCCCTTCCGGCACGGTCCTGTCGCAGACGCGCACACACATGCACACACAATGTTTTGCAAAATTTTTAAGGGATCCTGGAAACCCTCTGGGAGGAGCACACGGTGCAGCAGAACCTCACTCATTGGCACCCATTGAGGATGAGCCCCTTGGCAGGGCTTGCGGCTATGACCAGGCAGGGGATGCATCATTGGCCCCACCACTTGGATCCTAGAACACATCTCCAGTACTTCACCCATCGATGGCTTGGGATGGACTCTGATGTGTTACAGCTAAAGAACATCTCTCATGAGAAACAAACCAATTTTTATCCTTTTTCTTTTTTTTCTTGTTTTGCAAAAGGTGTTTGTTCTTTTCTTGGTGGCCCCAGGCCTGGCAATGTTACTCAGGCAAGATGGCTAGTGAAATCAAGTGGCCATCTTGCTCTTCCAGCATCAACCACATGAATCCTTGTTAATTCATTAAAGGCAGTGTCTCTCCCCCAGATTTCCATCTTCTGGGCACTCAAATTAAAGCTGATTAAAATCCTGGTGCTGCCATGAGTTGAAGGCAGCAGCCTGACATCAGATTAACATGCTTCAAAGAGCAAACTTTGTTTAACACCCTCAGAAATAACTTTTCAGAGCCTTCTGTGGTCTCTGGACCAGATCAGGAGGTGGACATGGAGCTGGGGCTGGAGCTGGAAGAGGGAAACATCACCTGAGCATGGACAGGGAGCCTGGGCTCCAGTGATGGGAAACTGTGTCTCCCAGTCGCTTGTGCGAATAAGTGAGGTTCTACTGTTAGTACGAGAGATTCCAGGTTACGCACAGATGTGATGGATTTGTTTCCTTAATTAAAGTACCAAAATTAAAAGTTGTAAGAAACACATCTAAATAAAATAAGGGGCACTCCTTTAGGCAATGTTTCCTAAACCAATAAGCAAAAAGGAAAAAAAAAAATGGGATGCACCAGGAACTCTTAGTTATTATATACTAACCAGACTGTGCATGGCACATTTTATTTCTATAAAACTATTAAAACTATTACAAAATATTCAAAAAATACATTTTAGTAAATTTACAGCAGTTATTTCTCAATTTATTAATGCAAAACATCCTTTTCTCCCCTCTGTACAAACTATCGTCTCCATCGTCACAGAATTGCCGCCATGTGCGCTTTTTAAAAAATATTATTTTCTAATAAACTTTTTTTTTCTTTTGAAGTTAAAAATAACAAAGTTTCTTATGGTCTTTGCAAACAAAAAGTTTGTGTAACAGTCTTGACTTCCATGAACGTGGCCAAATGGTGTTTTTTACAAAGCAAAACATGGAAAACAATACAGGAAATGACGTTACATTTGAAACTATTTAAATTAAAATAATATATTCTCAATATTTTACACTATTTCAAAAAATGAAATGTGATTCAGTTAAGTATTGATCTCTCAAAAAAATCTAATTTACAATTCTGTGTATAAAAATATAATTTACGGACCCCCATGAAGTTTGTCTTTTTCTGCGTGTTTGTTTCTTTGCTTGCTTGGTTTTTTAGGCTTGCTGAAATGAAGGAGCAATGGAATGGAGAGATGGGAAAGTACAGAATTTTGCTTTCTGAAAGTCAGGACACACGTGACATGTAGAAAAATAGACTCTGCGCAGTTTCGCTTGGCCTCACAAAATAATTTTTTCCCCTATGAGTACAGTTCACATGATAATAAATTATCAAAGAAACTATTTAAGGCTCTTGAAGGTCCGGTTCATATCATTTAAAACATCTATTCAAAATACCAAAGAAATAAATATCCAGGAGAGGAGGGAAAAAAACAACACAAAACCAACAACGAAAAAACAAACAAAACAACAAAATAAAAGAACAAATAAAAATATATATATATTTATAAACTAAACAG
>NW_009937758.1:0-733 GCF_000696875.1 Nestor notabilis
CTCTACCAGATATTGTTACTTTCATAGAAAAGACCCAGAAGCATTCTGGAACATGGTATGCAGGAATTGATTTAGCTCATACTTTCTTTACCATACCCGCTGCTAAAGAGTCTTGGGATCAGTTTGCCTTCACATGGCAGGGACAACAATACACTTTCACCGGATCGCCCCTGGGATGGGTGCACAGTCCAACCGTTTGTCATCGAACCGGGGCTGAGCAGTTGGAGGAAATAAATGCAAATAGTTCATTATAGAGATGACATCCTGATTCAGGGAGCAGTGAGGAGGAAGTGCAACAAGCCCTTGAATTAATTGTGGATCATAGGAAACAGAAAGGCTGGGAAATGAATCCTGCTAAAATTCAAGGACCGTCCCAAACAGGGAAGCTGTTCAGAATTCAGTGGCATTGTGGGCACCAGGAAATATTACCTACAGCTCAATAGAAAATGTTGGATTTTGCAATGCCACAGAATGAAAAAGAGGCACAAACATTTATCAGGTTATTCAGCTTTCAGAGACAACATATCCTCAATTGGGACAAATCTTAGCCCCGTTATATAAAGTCATGAGGAAAAAATACGCATTTGACTGGGGAAGTGAGCAGCAAGCTGCCTTTGAAGTAGCAAAGGAAGCTGCTCAACAAGCTTTAGATTTGTGGCCCATGGAAAAAGGAGGAGTTGAGTTAAATGGATCTGTAAATGGATCTCATGCTAATTGGAGCCTCTGGCAGAAA
>NW_009937759.1:0-5991 GCF_000696875.1 Nestor notabilis
TGACTGCTGTAGCTGAACCCAGGACAAGCTAATAATAGACTTCAGTTTTACTCTTACTCTTGTCAGTGTAATGATACTTTTTCCAGTGCTCTCAAATACAAACTTTCTAGAATGTAACTGATAATTCTCCTAGACCAACACTTTGGCAAAATTACTCCCTTTTGTGGTATCACCCTTCTTTTCTTAAGGTGAATGACTCAACTGAAACCCTGAAAATCCTTAAGAGCACCTACATAGTGGACTTGGGCAATATTCAGGCATTATTTCAGCAGCACTGGTCCTCCTTGCAAGCTGAGGCACTTCAAAATTAAATATATCTTCACTTAAGTTAAAGAGACTCTGAACCAATATGGCCATACCGTTATTACTGAATTTACTTTATTACTACACGAAGGGTTAGTATGCTTTGTGTCCAGGTGCCACAGACTAGCATATACCATACTGCTGAACACTATCCTCATCTGGAAGAGATTTGGCAGTAAGGTAATGTGGACAAGCAGGGACCAGCTGGCCCTCTTTTATTTAGCAGTAATAGTTTGCACGGTAGGATGATATTGCATTAGGTGCCATTAACATTATCCTAAATGAACAAATTATGTTATAATGTATGTGGCAAATGAATTGGAAATTGGAAAAGAAATGCAGCTCAGTGGAGGTTAAACATTCTCACTGAGGAGAGGAAGGGAAGGGGGGGAGTATGCTAAAAATACCATGCAAGAGTGTCTCATTTAACTAAGCTGAATTAAAGCTGATCAGCCATATTCCCCCTTTCATTTGGATGGGTACTTAGCAAGCAACATAAATATATACCTATACCTCTAGCCTGTTTTCGATTACACTGATATGCCGCTGAAATTGTTTGCTGTGTTGCTAATAGTAGCAGTGATGAGAATTTGAAGAAAATTCAGTTGAAGTTGTTGAGGCGATTTGCCTTGGAGACAGTTTCTTTAGTTAGGGTTTTTGATTAATATTCACATAAGAAATCAGTTTTGTACACTCAAAGTGCTTGTTGTACTAAATATAAATTAATGTTTTCATACTAGAAGGGCCATTAGTATTATGAACAACATTTTATTCCAAAAGGTAAAACTCAAAAAAGGAGCACTCATTTCCTCTTCTAGTGATTGTGTAAAGGAGAATTGTATTGTCCTAAAGTCCATTTGGCAAAGCAGATATAAAAGCTATTGGTCATTGCTGTACCATACCAGCTGATGCTATCAGCAAGCTCTTTTGTGCAGTGCTTGTGTAAATGCTTTTTTCTTTCAAATCTTCAAATCAGTATTGTTTCTAAGGGCTTTTTTTACAAATTCAGATCAAAACTAATAACTAACAGTTACAACTGTGGCTTTTGGTGCAACTTGTGTTTGCAGCAATAAAAATGACAAAGATTGGAATGGGTGAAGCTGATACTTTAATAATAACATAATTGTATTAAAATAAATCAGCTATTAAGATCCCTTCCTAACAAAACCATGAAGAATTCTCCACCCAAGTTGCTTCATTTCCCTGTGCAGCCCTGGTTTTACTCTTACATTTTTACGTGTGAAAGGTAAATGGCTCTTTTAATTCATTGTGGGGGAATATCTGGGCAGTACCCTTCCTTTTTTGTGTAGCTGGAAAACTGTAGGCAGTGTGTGATGCCTATTGAGTATGACTTAGACAACATACTTGTCCACAAGCCTGGTACTTGACTTTGAGAAGCCACCTCTGATGCAGAGTTGATATCTGTGAGGCAAACCCAGCATATGTGCACACACAAACAGAGGGGGAAGCAAAAGAGGCTGCCACTTTTGGGTAAACATACTGAAAACTGGGTGGTTTGCTAGGAACTGAGCAGGATGATATCTGCACAAAGCTTTGCTGGTACTTTTGCTCTGACAGTACTAACAGATGGCATGTAAGATTGCCCCAGGAAAGAGGACACTGAGGCTTAGCTGTTGCTTGGTGTCCTCCTAGGGAAAATCATACCAGTCTAGACAGCACAAACACTACTGACTCCAAGAGAAAACACCCAGTTTTCTCTGAAAAGTCACTATATGGGTGAAACTCCAATGGTAACTCCTTAGTATCTCAGTACACAGGGAATTCTAGTATAGGCAGTTTGTGTATGTCCCTAGGGCAATGGAAATGCCTTTTGTAGTCCTAAACCAGTAAAATATAGACTGAAGAATGTGAATGATGGATGAGATGGCCATTTTCTGGGCTTTTCCAGGTAACTCAGAACAGTAACTTTTTTTATGATGTCACAATAAAATTGAGGCTCCTTTAGTTTTGAATATTAATTTCAGACTCACAATCTACATTACTGCTTTGGAAGAAGTCAGGAAACTGCCATAAAAGACCCTGATGAACTTGAAACCCTCATGCTAATATTTTCACCAGTGCAAGCCATGTTAGCAAGTGGAACAACATAAATGGATTTTCATCCTTGCTTCTACATAACGAATGTGGTGTGACCTGGTACAGTAGTATATGTTCGTGCTGTTGGGTTCATAGTAATTATCAGCTAGTTTTTATACTGGTAATATTCCTGCAGTGCAATTTGCATTCACCACTGTGAGAAAATATTACTGAAGAAGCAGTGAGGTCCAGTAAAAAAACCAAACCCAACCAACAAAAAAAAAAAAAAAAAGAACAACCCCCAAACCAAACCCCAACAATTAGCACTTAATTGAAAGAAGCAGAAGTCATTTGGGAGAAAGATATGATGCCATAAAACACCTAATAAAGGTAGATAATACTGCAAATGGTCAGTAATGCTTAGTACATTCTGAACAATTATAGTTTCAGGATGTTTATACACCTTGAGCAACCTGCTTACCTAAACACTCTGCTGCTAGGTATTTCTATTTTGAAATAACTTGTTACTGGAATTCAAATTGAAAATCCAGCCAAGACTGGCCAATGTACAAAAGATTGCCTCCTAAATAAACCTATATTCTAATACCACACATGGCAAGCAAGCAGAGTCTTTTAGTAAGATAGTTGGCTTCAAGTTCAATCACAGTATGTCTTGTATTTGCAGATTTTGCATGTGCGAATTGATGGGTTTATTAAATGTGCAGATCCCCACTGGATGTTTTGATGTGTATTTTGAACATGAGTTCTCCAAAGAATTAACCTAACACTTAACTCCAATCTACAATTCAAATTTCTACTTGCCTTTTGGGCAGTTCCTCTCCAGTTTTGGAATTGTTCCATATTCTGTACAGATGTCACTAGGTAAAGCAAAGAAAATGCTCATCTTGGAAGTTGGAAAACAGAATGATGTCTATTACAGTTCTACAGTATTCTTTAGTATTCTACAGTAGCAGAATACTACTGTATTCTTTAGTATTTAGAATACAGTATTCTTCAGTATCCTACAGTATTCTTTAGTATCCTGCAGTATTCTTTAGTATTACAGTTCTACTACACTTGAGTTTTTATACTTTCATTCATTGACATGTCTAAATATTTTCTCCAAAAGTCTGGCTGATATGCTGAGGTCTTCTTCAAGCTTCATAGAGTCCTTTGGCCTGCTTTTTTTTTTTGTTAGGAGATACTTCACTGGAATATATGCTATTTATAATATCTATGTAATGTCTGTTTAATCTAAGCTCTTCTTAAGTGAAACATGACACTCTAAGAATCAGCTGGCTAGCATTCCTCTGTGTTTACAGCTATAGGACAACTAGAAATGGAACTTGGTTGTAGTAATTGCTTTTATACTACACAAGTACATAAAATAATAATGGCAAAAACTTCTTTGTGTTAAAAATTATGTTTTTGCCTGTTAAGGTGCCTGCAGCCTTAGTCACAGGATACCTAAGAGAGTATCGTCTGTTTGTTAATGAACTGCCTTTATTTCTCCTCCTTCTCTGGATATGCCACACTCCTGGAGACAGTGCTCAATGGTGAGAAGTATACAGGTTGTGACTGTGTATCAGTGAACCCTCAGTGGTTTTCTGTGTTGATTCCTCAGCCAAACTGGTGTTGGCTGGGAGGACGTTGACATTTGTATGTCTATTATGTCCCCTGGGTCACCATGAAGTTATTTATTAGTAGCGGCCAGTGAGAGAATTCCTTGTCACTGTGAGTTTCAGAAGGGAGAACAAAATCCATTATCTCTTTTTCTTCTTAGTGCAGTTGTATGTACCTGAAAAAGCATGTTCTAGCCCATGCTTTTTTCTTTAATGCTATGGCACTTTTAAACTAGGTTAAACTATGCCATCTTTACTGGTCACCAATGAAATCCATACAGAATTATTGCAGAAGAAAGGTCCTGTGTAGGTATGTCATTCCTGACTCTGATCTCTTCATGCTTCTCTGATATGGAAGTAGATTTTTGAACTGATCCAATCAGTGAAAGATGTTACACTAACTTTGGTCTTAATACAGGCAATTAATGGATCAGCTGGTATTAAATCTCTTTTGCTCTTGCCATGCTCATCTATCACTTTTACAAACTTCTCTACAAGGTAAAACCAATTCATTTGAACTTTAAAAAAAACTATGTGCAACTCATGAATCAGTCTGATTTTCTTTAATTCAATCTCTTTTTTTTGACATGTGACAATATTGTGGTTTGTTTCAATATTATCAAACAATCAGACGCCACTGTGTTTGATTTAAACCTGCTCCAGTGCTCCCGTTACACACTACAAATCACAGTTCTCCCATCAGTAAGGTGTGCTCTTACTGCTGCTGGAATCTCTTTCTGCCAGCAAGAAAGACCCTCACATCTCTGGGATGATGTTCTCAATGACATGGGCTCCTACCAGCTGACCTGTGAAGTGAATTCCTTCCCACTCTACTGATGAGCATCCTGCAGCTCAGAGGCTTAAGAAATGAGATAAAATTTCCTGCATCTGTCTGGCAGCTCTAAGGCTCAGCCTCCAAACCCTAAGGACAAAAAGAAACAGCATCACATCAGTATGAACTATCTTTTGGAAGACTAGGCTTTCACACTGAATAAATGTGAAGACAGTTGGGTATTACTTTGTTTTAAGGGAACATTAATATTAACCAACAATGGAATCCCAAAGGGAATGTGTGGCTGCTGTTTGAATACCAAATCAAACTGCTTTGACTGGTGTTGAACATTAAAATACAAAATAAAGCTGATTACAACCCAGTGAATATATTAGGCTTTGAATTTATAAGGGCACAAAATTGTTGTTTGAGTACATGTTTGAGACTAAGCCACTGAAGGAATATTTTTTTTTCAGTTTGAAGGAATGTGTTTGAAATTAATGTGAGGATTCAAACAGCTATGTATAATCATCATAAACACACTTACACAAGTGTTTTAATGCATGATCTTCTAGTACAAGACAGTTGAGTCTTGTAGTTTCATTAAAATATTTCATTCTCAGAATCAATACAGTATTATAAATACATCATTTCAGGAATGTTTCTTACATTGTTTTACATTCAAAGGTCTCTTTTCCTTTTTTGCCAGTTTGTATTGATTCTTTTTCTAATGCTTTTATGATACTGAAATGAAGAGTACACCTATTTCCTTTTTAGATGGATGTCATGGTTTAAGTCCAGCTGGTACCCAGAACCACGCAGCCGCTCTCTCACTTCCTCCCTTCTTCCTCCCCCCAGTCCTTGGCAGGCCAGGGGGAGTGTGATACAGTCAATCTGCCAGGCCTCCCCATACTTGTACTTGAGCCATCGTCCTCCATACCAGAGAGGCTTTAACCTCTTTAACCGCTTGGCTTGCTTAATTGCAGCACATGTTTCACATTCATGAATAACCTGGGCAATAGTGTCCATTGTTAAGTCCACCCCTCGATCACGAGCCCATCTATATGTTGCATCTCTGCCCTGATGGCCTGAGGTGTCATGGGCCCACCGGGCTAAAAATAATTCACCCTTATGTTGCCAATCTAAGTCCATCTGAGCCACCTCAATCTTAGCAGCTCTATCCACTTGTTGGTTGTTCTGGTGTTCCTCAGTGGCCCGACTCTTGGGAACATGAGCATCTACGTGGCGTACCTTCAC
>NW_009937759.1:6267-10152 GCF_000696875.1 Nestor notabilis
TTCTTTCCCACAATACGGCAGGACCCATCAGTGAACAAGACATATTGCTTCTCACTCATATTGTGTAGTATAAAAGCAATACTACAACCAGGTTCCATTTCTAGTTGTCCCATGACTGTAAACACAGAGGAATGACAGACAATTGATCACATCTATGGGGATCTGGCGACGTCCATCATGCCATTTTATTCCTAAAAATTGAATCTCTCATGCAGGTCCCTTGACCTTACTCCTTTTTATGGCACAACCGGCCTTCAGCAGGCTTTGGATTTCTTTCCTCTTTCCCAAAAACTTCTTCCACTGTATTGCCCAACATGATAATGTCATCAATGTATTGCAGGTGTTCTGGAGCTTGCCCCTGTTCCAGTGCAGTCTGGACCAATCCATGGCAGATGGTAGGGCTGTGTTTCCAACCCTGGGGCAGCAAGTTCCAAGCGTACTGGATACCGCTCCAAGTAAAAGCGAACTGTGGCCTGCACTCTGCTGCCAAAGGGATTGAGAAAAATGCACTGGCAATATCAATGGTGGCATACCACCTGGCTGCCTTTGACTCCAGTTCATACTGAAGTTCTAGCATGTCTGGTACGGCCGCACTCAATGGCAGTGTGACTTCATTCAGGCCACGATAGTCTACTGTTAGTCTCCACTCTCCACTAGATTTTTGCACTGGCCATATGGGGCTATTAAAGGGTGAGCGGGTCCTGCTGATCACTCCTTGGCTCTCCAGTCTACAGATCAGCTTATGGATGGGAATTAGGGAGTCTCCATTGGTGAGATATTGTCTCTAGTGCACTGCTGTGGTCACGATGGGCACATGTTGTACTTCGACTTTCAGCAACCCCACAACAGAAGGATCCTCTGAGAGACCAAGCAAGGTGGACAGCCACTTAATTTCCTCCATCTCCAAGGCAGTGATACCAAAAGCCCATTGGTACTCTTTTTGGAAGGACCTTCTCCAGAGATAGTCTATGCAAAGGATGCGTGGAGCTTTTGAATCAGTCATGATGGGGTGCTTTTGCCACTTCCTCCCAGTCATGCTGATTTCAGCCTCCAGTACAGTTAGTTCTTGGGATCCTCTTATCACTCTAGAAGTACAAATGGGTCCCACCCCTTGATAGCTGTTCTGCTGACAGGCAGGATATTCAATAAAATGACCACACACTAGCTGTATTATATGCACAGTTTATTAAACAAGCACACTAAAGCCAATAAGCACACTAAACCAAACAAGCACACTAAACCAAACAAGCACACTAATGTGAGTCAGGTAAATATTTCTATACAGAATCATAGAATAGTTAGGGTTGGAAAGGACCTTACAATCATCTAGTTCCAACCCCTCTGCCATGAGCAGGGACACCACACACTATATATATAGTAAATAAGTACAATAAAGCAAATCAGAGATATATGTATATAAGTAAAGTACCAAAGAAAGTTAGCAGTGCATGAAATAATTACTGCATAGGGAGAACAGAAATTAAGAAGAAATACATCACCAATTACCAGTGAATCATCATTTAGGCCCACACTTGCAGCTGGGAAGCCCCATTCCAGCTGATGCCAGGAGCCTCAGGTAATTGGGAAACTTCCTTCACAGTGAGTCCACCCATAGGTGAGACTTCTGCCATGGCCACAAGGGGGTCCCTCTTTTATACCCTTAGAAAAACAACTGGCTTTATGCCAGATCTATAATTGCTTACTCATGGGGCTGTGCAGTTTCTCATGATCTCACTGTCATCCACATTGACAGTGTTGACGAGGTGCCCCAGTGCAGCCAAGTATGAAGGTCATAGAACAGCTGCACGCGTGTGTTTTGCTGTCGCTTTCTGACAAACAGTCATGATGAATACAAACATATATACTCTACTGAATACACCCTGACAAAAACATACTTTATTATGTCACTTGGTCATGGGAGGGGAATCATCTCTCAGGTAGGTTCCCATCCATCACAATAACATGGTGGCATCAGGGTACACCATGCACCAGTATCTACTAGAGCTTTATACTCCTGTGGGACTGATGTGATGTGCCAGGCCATCTGATCCACACAGACCAGTAAACCCATTTGTCCCTCTCCTCCAATTGGCTGGAGGCAGGGCCCCTCTAATAGTGATCACAAGATTCTCCACTTTCTTCTTGCATAAAAGGATTAGAATTCCTTATCACAGGAGTTGGAGTAAAATCAGCTCTTCCACTCCATCTGGGAAACTGCTTACTGAAGACTGGAGCAGCAACTTTCTTGGGAGGGTCATCATTGACCATTGTTTTCCTTTTCAATTCATGCATCTAGTCCTCCAGAACTGAGGTGGTATTTTCCATCCCACTTTCTTCTGTGTTCTCTGTGATCCACAGGTAAAACCGTAGGGTGCCCTGGTGCAGTTACCTCCTATATCTTCCCTCTCAAGCAGTAGAGCGCCTTCTGTTAATAGCTGAGGAGCTGACGTGTGCTAAATCTTACAATGATGATGATGATAACAAACAACAACTGAGTCAAATCTAGCCTTTCCTGCACATTTTGGTCTATTTCTGCCTGCCAAAAGGGCAGAATGATTCCTGAAAGCTCCATGTTCATAATAGAAAGTCTCTCCAGCAAAGGTTTAAGACAGGCAGACAAGAACGGCTGTTGTAACAAGGCTCAGAGGTGTTCAGGCTACACTTGAAAACACTGCAGAAATCTGGAGGATGGAAATATTTTTAAGACATTCTAGGCCACCCATTTGTTTGGCTGACTGGCCAGTGTCACAAAAGTAAGTGTGACCGCTCGCCTCCTCAGTCTGTAGGGATTTAGTACACTCACAGTGCTCTGTCCTCCTTTGACAAAAGGTTTTATATAGACAGTGCCAGACATTAATTGCAGTAATTTGTTGTCAGCCTTGCCTCCTAAGGAAATAAGGCTCACACACTTGCTTTGTCCATTTGGGTGGACATCTGTCCCCCTTAACAGCTTCTGAGTTGATGGGTAATTTCAAACACAATCGAATGAAGGATTAAGGGGATAGAAAACAAAGAAGATGTCCCTGTGGGTGTCTACTAGCAATCACCCAGACAGGAGGATAGCACTGATGGGTTATTCAATAGCCAATTAGGAGAAACATCTGGATAGGTAGCCCTTTTCCTTACGGGAGATTTCAATTTCCCACACCTCAACTAGGAATAGCATACTGTTTATTGAAGGTAATTTCTTGACATGAGTACTCTGTGAGCCAACTAGGAAAGGTGCCCTCTTAAACTTGCTCTTTGTGAATCAAGAAGGACTCATGGGAGAGGTGGTGGTAGGAGGCTGTCTTGGTTACACTAATACCAGAGACCTTGAGCTCAAAATTTTGGGTGTCATGAGAGAAAAGTTCAACAAAGTCGGTACCCTGGATATCAAGAGAGCAAAACTGAAGCTGTAGAGGGACCTACTTAGCAGGGTCCCCTGGGAATGTGCTTTTGAGGACTTAGGGGACCAAGACAGCTGGTCACTTTTCAAGAACCACCTTTGGAAAAAGAGCAGCAATCCCACTGTGTCAATGAAGTCGAGCAAGTGCAGCAGAAGAGCAGCTTGGAACTCCTCCTGGAAATGGGGCAGGAAAAGAAGTTGTATGCTCTCTAGGAGCAAGGTTGAGCTTCTCAGGAAGACTACCAAAGCTGTGGCTCCCCCATGGAGGGAGACATCACAAAAGGCCAAAGCTCAGCTAGAGATGAAACGGGCCAGTGTTCTGTCAGACAACAACAAAAGGCTTTTTGAAGTATGCTTATAGCAAGAGGAGGCCTAAAGTAAGTCTTAGAGCCACACTTCGTGAAGATGCTCAGTGAAACCTCGGAATGAAGAAAAGACAGAGGCATTTAATGCTTTTGCTTTGCCCGTCTTCCACGTGCCTGGTAGACCTGGGGCTC
>NW_009937760.1:0-8272 GCF_000696875.1 Nestor notabilis
CAGCGGGCCGCGGCGAGCCCCGTGTGGGGAACGAGGGGCCTGGTGCCACCCGGGCGGGCTTCGAGCCACCCCGGCTGCTCCCAAAGGGAGGAACCGACCCAGAAGCCGGTCACAAGAGGATGTCAGCGGGGAGAGTACCTCAGCGCTCCCCTGCGCGGTGTGGGGAAGGGAGTGTGTGGAAGGCTCTCCCCTCACTTGACGTGTCAACACCCGCTACCGACAGCAACAAGAGACTTTCTCTGCCGTTCCCGGTGCCCTGACATCCTCATCTCAGCCTACGACACTCCATCCCTCACCCAGTGCCTCTGTAGAGCTTTCCAGGGCTGATCAAGAAAAGGAGGAAGAAACATTACTTCAAATTACAAGAAGCTGACAGAGGGGAGATTTAGATTAGATAATAGGAAGAAGTTCTTCTTTGTGATTGCAGTGAAGCACTGGCACAGGGTGCCCAGAGAAGCTGTGGCTGCCCCATCCCTGGCAGTGTTCAAGGCCAGGTTGGACACAGGGGCTTGGAGCAACCTGCTCTAGTGGAAGGTGTCCCTGCCCGGGGCAGGGGTTGGAACTGGGTGAGCTTTAAGGTCCCTTCAACCCAAACCAGTCTGGGATGCTATGAAATGTCTGACGTGCAGCAGACAGCAACTGCTCCACATCCTGTGTGCATAAATGAGTCTGGGGCCAGTTTGGCCACCCCAGTTCAACTATCCCAGTCAAAGGACTTCAGCATACCAGGGCAGGACCAAGCCCTCTCACTGAAACTTGTGTCCCACACAGCCAACCTCCAGCACGGTTTCCATACTAGCGTGCTCAGAACATCGAGAAAGATGCTGTCTTTCAAGAAGTCCTAAAGGATATGGAACATGTCTAAAGTGACAGATCTAGGCTCTGCGCCTGAACAAGTTCATTATGTATTGCTTAACTTCATCCTGAATAAAATATGTGTAAGTCTTTGCAGGCTGGGGGCCAGGACACTAGAAGCACCCTTACACCCACACACACATGGAAGATAATACAACATATTTTCCATATAACAAGTGGCAAGATGCCAGCAGTTATCTTACAAAATGCTTCACAGAATCTGTAATCCCCAGCAACAGTCAGCACTTTGCTGGTAGAATGCTTAAAAATACTGAGTGCTTCCAAAGGCGGATAGCCCGTGATATCACAGCAGCGTAAGAGTTAGTGCTGATTCAGAAGGGAAAGTACTGCTGATGAATCAAACCCCACTTCCTGCAACTTGCAGGGTATTCCTGGAGGTCCTCTGCCCAGGTGAAGACCTGTCTGGTGGGGCTTGGTTCCTGAGAGCTGCCATAACACAAAGGAAGATTTTTCTTCCCCACAGTCTACGTAACTTTACCTGACAAATCACTGAATTGATTTCTATTGGACTGTCAACAGTAAAGGACTCGTCCACCCTACCAGCTGCAAGATGGAATCTTCTCTTCACCTGGGGAGGTGCTTCAATTATAGGTAAGTTGTGGGAATATCTTCATATGCAATAGCAGAAACAAATTGTCAGAAAATAAACGGATTCATTACAACAGCAGAAATATTTATTTCTAAGCTGTCCATTTTTAACTGTCCAGTTGCTATTACCCACAAAAGCTACAAAAACCTCAAAGCTAGAAGAATCTGTTAACCAAATGTCAACATATTCCTGGTCCCAACAAAGAGGCGTTTGGGTCTAAGCTATCTTGAGATGTCCTCAACAAAACTACAAGGTGACTGATAGGATGCACAAGTTCCAGCCTGAGACAGGAGACATTTCTGTCTATTATCTCTGGAAAAGAAATGGCCACTGATCCATTAGGCCCAGTGGCATGAGCTGACAACCAAACCCTTTTGGACCTCTAGTAATTTGCCATTTCTGATTTTACCAGAATGTATCACAGCACTACAGGCAATAACTTGACAGTTCAAATAGCAGGGAGCGGGGAGGAAATTGTTACAGAAGTGACACAGTATCAATAGAATTTATCCGTTTCTGTCAGTATTTTGCCCATAGAAATGCTCAGCTAAAGTGGAAATTACTTTTGTAACTAGAGGACAAAATATGTGGATGAGGATAATGATGAATAAGAAGTTCCAGGACAAGCAGTGTTTAAAGAGTCCTTCTAGTGGGTTTTCTCACGTCTCTTACCTCTCATCAGGAAGATTATTACAGAACATTCCTGGGGAAGTTATTTCAGGCATTATTGCTTCTTTGGGTTAACCTGGGCGCAGCGTGAGATACATCTAAGGCAGAAGTTCCACATGCAGGGTTTGGGGATGTGTAAGACTTTTAAAAGGCTGCACAAAGTGAATGAATTGTGAGTCAGTGACATATGAATGAGCTGAAACAATAAACTTTAACCAATACACATAGCTGTATGCAATGTTCCCCCTAGTAATGTCACAAGAAGAGTAACAAAATGTTCCACTGTCAAAGAGTTTTGTGGACACTGGTCCCTTGTTGGGCAAACTCATTCCTACCGCAAATGGGAACAACTCCACCAGCCTCAGGAGATGAGTGTTTTGTCACTGGTGCTTATATCAGATCCACAGAGGTGGAAACACTCGCTCCTCCAGCCTGCTGAATGGGGAGCTCAGCGGGAGATGCCCTAAAAGCAACAGCAGAGCCCTGATCAGAACAAGTGAGAGACGTTTTATATTCATTCCCATGCTCCAGGAGGGCCATGCCACCATTCAAAGAGAAGCACTGAAAAAATGGGGTTTACCTAAGTCTGTAACAGTTGATAAATGTGTCAGAAACAGACACAAGAGGAAAAGCATCTGCTAATGAAAGGTCACATTACTACTGAGTCACCCTGTTACGTTCTCCTGCTGCAGCAGCGTCTGCAGAGATATCTGCAATATGTATCCTTAACCTGCTGCACCGCCTGTGATAGCTGTGAATTCCCTGGTGCTGTGCGGCTCTGCAGAGCCACGTCTCACAGGTTTCTAGGTGTGAGCGCACCAGTTCTGCTCTGCCAGCCAGCACAGAGATTGCCTTTCCTCTGTTGGGTCAGACATGCACACTCTTAAATCTGCAGCCATGAATCAGACCTGAGCACCCAGTTCTGTGCCAAGGAGATGTTTGTGCTATGATGTAGCTGTCTCCCTATCTGCTCTGGGGTCAAGGATCTCTGCAGGAATTAATTTCTCTGACTTCCCCACCTCATTTAACCAGAACGAAGGGAATAATGTTGTTGGTAACTCATCCTTCAAATACACTTCACTCCTGTGTACACGTATTTTACATCCTGGCTCCACACCAGGGGGTTGTATCCGGAGGATCAGTGAAGACATCTCCAGATCACCTGGGAGCATGATGTTTCCAGACAACTTTGGCATCCTGCCCCATGAATGAAGACAGATTTAGCAAGGGAGCACATACTCACCCACAGGACAGTGGTTTGCTCAGTCAGCAGTGGCATAGCCATTAAGAGCTATGACACAAGTTGATCAATTGATATTCCAATGATATTTTGCATCTAGACCTCAGCCTATGCTTCAAGCTGACCAGAAGCCCTGTAGCTATGTAGAGCAGTTAACATGGCACAGACCCAAAGCTGCTTCTGCTTATTTTACATAAACCCTGAAGCACACGTACACACTCAAACATAAATATGTGGGTGAAACAATATACTCTAAAAGGCTACTGAGGCTGCACACTCCAGCACTCAGCAGCTAGGAGCGATCAGAATTTGCCTGTTTTTGCACAGCCTGATGAACTGTAATTGAGTTATCCATGCCCTTTTCCTGCAGGCACCCCCCTCACTCCACATTGGCAGTGGTTGTTGCTCCTGAGAGAGCAGCTCCCTCATGATTTATTCTCCTCTTGTTTAACGTGCAGCGACGGGGCTTTTTACTGCCTGTTATTCAAACTGTGCTTTGGGCACAAAATTATTCATTTCCGTCTGTTTTTTCCATGGTGCTCATGACAGCAGTGTCTGAGTGTTTCGCAGGCAGAGTTTCCTTTCCCAGTAATTCAGAGAGGATCCTGACCCTGGATTATCCATGAGGAAAGAAGGCAGGCAGCGATGAATTAAAAGAAGGGTCTTCATCATTTTGGATTCCCCAAGTGAGTCACCTACAGTGTGAGCACTTTACACGATGGGCATTCTGAGGTCAGCTCCCACTGCACTCAGATAAGCAGTCACTGCACAACAGACCGGATCAGAAGATCTCCCACCAAAACACACAGCTAAGGCAGAACACGCAGCTGACAGGGCATTGCTCCCTGAGGACTTTAATCTGGGACTTTTCTTACTCTTCTGTGCCAGATTTTGGGAACTTTCTTTTCCTGGAACTTCATTTTCTCTAGGGTTTGAGTTCATTTTTCTAAGCAAACTTAAAAATCATAAATTTCATCACTCTTGATCAACTTTACCGTGATACGGGTTAGAAGCAGGATGGGTTGGTTTGAACTAGGATATGATTGGCATTTTACAGGCTCCCTGGTAGCAGTAGTGGGCTGTTTAATTGGTATGGGCTGGCCATTTGAAAGGAGCAAGACATATGCTTTGCCAGCAGGTTTTGGTTTGCTTTGTTTTTCCAAATATTTTCTGGCTGCAAAATCCCACAATCCATCCCAGACCTCAGAAACAAACAGGGTCTAGAGAGCTCCCTCAACCTGGTCCCCTCTTACTGGGCTGGCTTCTTTATTCCACACTGCATTGGGTTTGCATGGCAAGACGGACTCACTGCTGGCCAAGGATGAACCCCTCAACGATGGTGATAGCACCTCTAGGATAATGTATTTAAGAAAGGGAAAAAGCTACAGCACAAAAGCAACTGCAGCCAGGGAGAGGAGTGAGAATATGCGACCGAAACAGCCCTTGCAGGCCCCAAGGTCAGTGGAGAAGGAGGGAAGGAGGTGCCTGGAGCACCAGAGCAGAGGATCTCCTGGCGCAGACCACAGTGAGGCAGGCTGTGGAGGTCCACGGTGGAGCAGATATCCACCTGCAGTCTGTGAAGGACCCAGGCTGGAGCAAGGAGATGCCCACGTTGGAGAGGTTCGTGGAGGACTCTCTCCCATGGGAGGGACCCCACCCTGGAGCAGGGGAAGAGTGTGAGGAGTCCTCCTCTGAGGAAGAAGGAGAGGCAGAGACCACATGTGATGAAATGACCACGACCCCATTCCCTGTCCCCCTGCACCACTGGTGGGGAGGAGGTGGAGGAACCAGGAATGAAGTTAAGCATGGGAAGAAGGGAGGGGTGGGGGGAAAGTGTTTCAATGTCTGGTTTTATTTCTCATTGTCCTACTCTGATTTGAATGGCAATAAATTAAACTAATTTCCCCTGAGTAGAGTCTGTTTCACCCATGATGGTAATTGCTGAGTGATCTCTCCCTGTCCTTATCTCATCCATGAGCCTTTCGTTATGTTTTCTCTCCCCCATCCTGCTGAGAAGGGGAGTGATAGAGCAGCTTGGGGGGCACTTGGCATTCAGACAGGGTCAACCCTCCACACAGACACAGATAATACAAACATGGAGAAAGAGTCCCTTAGATACCTGCTGGAAGAAGCTGTTTAGTAACAAAGGCACCTATTTGCTTATTTACCTGTCTAAGCACTTACATAGTTATCTAATGGTACTTACTGCTGCTTAAAAGCTTGGCTTTTACACAGGTTTTTGCTGAGTTCATTGAAGCCAAACCTGATCAGCTGCAATGTAAAACAAGCAGGAGAAATGGTGAGAGCTGAACTGCTGCCTTCAGCTCAGAAAGACATTGCAAATGGCAAAAAATCAGTGGGAAAGTCTGCTGGTTTATCCCAAGGCAAGTTCTACTCAGTTTATCAAAGGACCCACATGCAATTTCAAAAGGATTAGAATCTAGAAAGATGCCCTAAAAAAAAAAAAAGATGAGGCTGTCCTGAAGATCCTTTGGAAATCATATGTATTATGTGTGTGTGGGTTAAAGTTAATCCAACCTTACTTGGGCTTTGCTGAGTTATATTGGTATAGAAAGGTTGCAGGCGTTGGATGTATCTTGCAGTTTGAAGCAGCCATACCACGTGAACTCAGCACTCTCCCGGTATTTGTATCTCCCTTCTCCTGCTCTGTAGGTTAAAGCTTTCATTTTAATACATCTGTGGCTGAAGAAGAGTTTCTTCTCCCATTCTTCTCTACCTCCACAAAACCTGTCACTAAAGGTGAAGAGAAGCAATGCAAGATACCGTGACATGCTACTTCTATAAACATTTGTATTCCTAAACATGACCTCATGATGCAAACCAGGACTTTGCTGACTCAAGGCAAAACAAAGCCTTTTTATACTTTGCACTGTAATGACTTCATGAAGCAAAATCCTCAATCAAATTAATTTTCTTCATGCGTGTCATGGATATTACACTGACTGCACAAGCACCGGCCTTCCCTGTAGTTTGCCTGGCTCCAAAAGTAAATTGGAAAAGTTAGTGGCAGGGAAATAACAAACAGCTGAACATTTTGAAGCCTTTTATATTAAAACAACTTCTATTTCCTCTTGCCTTTGCTCCTCCCTGCCAGGTCTAGCGTTGGAAGAGGAGGAGAGTGGGAGCAGGAACAGAAGCAAGTGCGCGATAACCTACTAAGATAGAGTCTGTGCCGTGAAGAAGTTCAAGGACCTGTTTCATTACAAACCATTCAGTGTGTCTGGCACCATGGAGCAATGGGAACCACTCCCTGCATTGATCTGGGATGCAGACCTGTGATTATTTGCCTACAAGCAGCCATTGTTTGCGGGATTGGCAAATGAAAAAACAAATATGTTTGTTTTCTCCACAGATCATGTTGCTTCCTACTTACTTTCTCTTGATAAGAGGCATTTGGAACCAGTGCCCAGGTGGTTGCCTCATCAGGAACCGAGGCGCCTAAAATGCGCTTTCTTCTGCTCCTTCCTCCCTCTTTGCTCTCACTCATCATCACAGCTGTTCTGGGCCCAATGCCCAACAATTCTGCATTAACGTCTCAGTACACACAGCTTTGCACAGCTGAACAGTTTGCAAGATACCCAGTGCCATAATGTCTTCCCGAATCAAGCTCCTGCAAACAAGTTCTGTTTACGGGAAGAATCATTTGGCTTCACGCTACGTGTCTGGCTGACTCTGCCCACAGCAGCTCTTCCCAGAGAAATGGGTGTGCAGGGCACAGTCACAAATAGAAAACACAGAACAGAGCAGGTAAGCAAACATCCTTGAAGAAGATATCATCTCCAGCCTTGATCCTGCAAACTCACACAGGCTTAACGTTAAGCACGTGAGCAGTCCCAGATGACTTCAGCAGAGCTGCTCACATGCTTACAGCGCGTAGCCTTTGCCAGCGCAGAGCCTTTATGCCTAACTGCAAAATAAAAGGCAAGTCTCTCAGCTCTATCAACTGTAATGAATTGTTATTAACAGCACGTTTTAAAATAGCCGTGGGGCAGATCCCAAGCAGACCCTCTGGGGACAAAGTGATGTGGACTTGTTGCAACACAACCTGGAAATACTTCTTCTTGGACAAAGCGCAGTGCCAGTCGTATGAAACACTAAGACTGTGGTGAGGTTGTTTTTATAGGCTTTGACCTGTGAAAAGGCTGTTTTTTGTGGTTAGGTTTGCACAGTCCCTCCTTCTCTTTTACACCTTTTGGGCTGAATTCTGCTGTTTGTTTGAACCAGGAGCTGGCAAACTGCTCTTTTCGTAACCTTGGGAGTACTTTATATAGGGATTTGCTGGCTTCACCACATCCCACCATACCTTGAGAAGCCACAGCAGGAACAAACCACATCACAGCACATGGTCTCTTCTCCCATTTGACAAGTGATAGGACAAGAGGAAATGGCCTCAAGCTAGGCCAGGGGCGGTTTAGATTGGATATTGGGAAAAATTTCTTCACTCAGAGGGTTGCCAAGCATTGGAACAGGCTGCCCAGGGAAGTGGTGGAATCACCATTCCTGGAAGTGTTCAAAAACCATGTAGATGAGGCCCTTAATGACGTAGTTTAGTGATGGACTTGGCAGTGCTGCAGTAACAGTTGGAGTTATCTTAAAGGTCTTTTCCAGCCTAGTTGATTCTATGATTCTGTGACTGGCGGCCTCTTTCTCAGCAGTTCCATATCCACGGCCCTGAGCGGTGGGGTCCCACCTGTGTCCCCTCCTTCGATGGGGTGAGCAACACAATAGCAGACATTGTGTCCCTTCCTCCCGCAGCAGAGCCTTCACGCTTTCACTACCACCAGGCAGGCGACAGACAGATCCGGGGGCACGCAAGAAGAAGAGAGCAAAGCAAAACCCACCCAGGTTTGCAGGCTTGCATGGCACGCCTGTTAATG
>NW_009937761.1:0-11537 GCF_000696875.1 Nestor notabilis
GAAACACTTTGCCTGGCCCCTAGACTCCATCGCACAAATACAGTCCTGTCAGCATGCTGCCTGCCACCAGGGACTGTGCGGTCCCCGTAACCCATATGCCCCAAAAGCTACTATCCACTTCACAGTGGATACTTGGTAAAATCTCTCCTGCTATTTCGATTTTGTTTTACGTTTCCACCTACTTTCTGAAGACAAAACTGATGCAGATAGTTACTTTAGGTGCGAGTAACTGGAAGACAGAAGCCGCCCTGACAGGGTTCCCCGGCAGCGCCTGCTCCGCTCGCAGGAGTCAGGGCTGTCAGACAATGGCCCCATTAGTTATGCCGCTGAAGAACCTCACAAGAAGCAAAGACAAAGGACCCAATTTACTGACAACTTGTGATCTGATGTTAAATGGGATGCGATACGGATTGCTTTCCACCCTAAAGTGTTTTTGTGTGCGGTAACAAATTTATTAATGGGATTTTTTTTCAGGTCACAAAAATGTGACCCCACCCTCTTATGAATATTTAATAAGGGACTAAGGGCATCTTTTGCAAGACCCTAAATCTGCCAGAAACAGCCTACATGAATCAGAGCGCGCCTGCCTCTTAAAGGGGCACGCACGCACAGAGCGGGTCAGCACACACAGGGCACGGGGGCAGCCGGCGTTAGTAAGTACACAGCGCCAGGCAAAGGAACGCGCACACACCGCAACACGCCGGACGCTCAGCCGGAACACAACGGGTAACGCATGCCGGCAGGTAGTAATAATTATCGCCTGTGCTTAAGAGAATCCCTTCCTGTCCTGCACTTCAAAGTAATCTCGAGGAACTCGGATTGCTTTGGGGAATATATTTCAGAACACACAGACTTAAACTTTTCAACAGTTTCTCTTAAGTACCACCTCCTCCTCCCCGCTGCATTTCCTAAGAGCATCACTGGCAGCATCCCCAGCTGCGCTGACGGTGATGGGAAACGGCTCTGGGCATTCAACACTCACTAACTTTGCAGGTGAAACAAGGCAGGGGCTGCGTGCCTGGGCAGTCTCTGCAGACCGCTCACAGGATGCTCCACAGACCCCAGTTTGGAAACCTTTTGCTCTGTCTTATCTTCCTCAGCACAAACTTGTCACCCACACATGACCCTCAATCCTACTAAGTCACATCCTCTAATTCTTACTTCCCAACACAGCCATATCCAGGTACATGCAGCTCAACAAAGGAGCAGTGTCCTCCTTCTGCCCTGAACACCAGCTGATCACACACCTCTGCCCTACTGTATTTGTTAAAAAAGGGGACTCTACAAAGCCTACTGCTTTGTTCAAAGCATTTCTCTTCTTTCCAGGGACAGAGAAAAAGTGGAATGTGGCCATGCAAGCACAAGGCTGTGAGCTAGATGCAAAGCAAAAGCATAGTGCTGGCTTTGGCACTGACAATTCTCCCCAGCCTTGGGCAAATCACCTAGAAATTCTTTTTTTTTCTGTATGTCTATCACATTGAGGATGCATCTCTCTCCAAGAGCTCAGTTTGTGACATCTGGACCCTGGCTCTATAGTTGCCTGCATGCCCACCATTTCAAAGGCAGTCAACAGCCTCAACATCTCTACCTCCTAGTCTGCAAAACGGGGACACTACTACTCATTTCACGATCTTCTATAGGCCCATATTTGCAAAACACTTCAAAAATGAAAGCTGCTGTCTAAGCACTGAGCGCTGGCCACAGAACCTGCAAGCTGTATTTTTAAAGCATTTTATGCCCTTTCATATAAAAGCTTCATACCTGCAAGCTCAGCCAACATCTGCTGCGGGCTAAAAACCTCAAGTCTACTCCCTCAGTAACTGAGATGGTAGCACTTGTTAAGTAAGGTCACCATGAAATACAGTGCATTTCTAAGCCAGCAAAATATTTTAGAAGACCAAGAAGAACCGTAACTCCCACTTTAATTCCATTCAATTACGGAGAGTCATCACCCACAGAGACAATCAGACAGGGATGTTCAAAACAGAACACATAAAGTAATAAAGTAAAAATAACTGGCAATGAGCGTGGCAGCCTAGGTGGCTATTTGGCACCTAGAGATCTGAACCACATTAAGTGGTAGTATCGACACCTCGGTGAAAGAAAATAAGCACTGGATACTAGGCTCTAAGGTTCAAGTGAGAGGAATAGATTATGAATTACGATGAAGAGGAATACAAGGAATAAACTGTTTTGTTATGCCATTATTTTACACGTACACTTTATTCACAGGCTTCTGTAGGTACCCGTCCATGCAGAGGCCATGGGCTTACCTACAGAAAAGCCTCAGCTGCCTGCAGGGCAGGGGGAAAAGACAGACCAGACAAGATACCACATGGCACAACCTCCGCTCACCAGAGTTAACCTGCTCCAGATTAGGAAATTATACATCCAGTCCCAATATGAGGCTATTTCAACCCAAAACAATCCATCTGTTCCTGTTCTTGGGATGTTCCCCTGGGCAGGCAGGGCCATACAGGTCCCACTTTGCTCTCTGGTAGCACATGGTGAGCCAAATCCTACACCCTGCTTCCCAAGTACAAATTCGGAAGCAATTCTGATGAATTACCAGCACAGAGGAGCCCACCCCCTCCCCGGAGCCAACACCAAACCGTGCAGAGGCGAGTGCCAAATTACACTGCTCAGTACACTGTTTAGAGCTGTGGGCCGGTTTAAAAGCAAACTGCAGTTTGCAGTTCTGAGGGAAAAAGCCGCCTCAGATGCTATTCCCACTCCTGGATCCCCAGGCCCATATTTGTGGGGTTAAATCACATTTTCCTGTTTTGAGAATGCTTCATTTTCCCTTGTTGCTGTTTGAAAGACCTATGAAAACAAATGGGGAAAACAACTGACTAAACAGGAAACAGTGAAACTTAGTACCCACAAAGTGCTGAGAAAAAGGACAAAGTAAACATTTTCTTTTTGGGTCATTTTTAATACTCTCAGCAATGCCCCTCATGGTAAAATATCTTTAGGCAGGAAAGTGATTTTTAGGCTGTTGGTGTCTAACAAACCAGAACACCAAAGCAATTAACATTTCAGTAATGCTTATGTCCCTGTTGCTCTTCTTTTTCTCATATGAAACTGTCATTTTCCTTACTGCCCCTGCAAATTCTGCACGAAGAAGGCTCTTTAAATCCCCCCAGTGTTGTACAATGGTTTAAATTTCACTTCATGGCATGCTTTAAATTACCATTCACATCTTCATTTAATGCATCATTTTATAATGCCAGTGTTACTAGTTAATTTATATATACACAGCAGGATGTGTCAACATTCAGGTGAGTTATGAATATGATTGTGCAGGAGTTATGGAAGACATTTCAGCAAAATTATGGTTCCCTCTAAACATAAAAATATTAATAATGAATCAAACATCACAGGTAAACAACAAATTTCATGTAATTGCACCCCCCCACGCTTCCAGATAAATAAATAAATAAAAATGGCAACGTTTTTGCTCCACATTCATATTTGATTGATCTTAATAAATTGCCATCTCCTTTCCTAATAAACTGTAATCTCTTGTTTCCGCCACAAAGTAAAATTTATTAGCACACTCTTCTACCAGCAGGTCTGCATCACTCACAGCACAGTGTGCAAATTGTTCCAAGTATGCCTGGGCATTATTCATAATTTATTTTTCTGCCCCAAAGTACACAATATATTGAAAGGTAATCACCACTAACTGTTCTCAGTTACTTTCCTTAATTATGTGAGATAGCATTTATGTCACGTACAGTAGAGGAAATGCTGCAGTTTCCATTAAAACTCCATTTTTTTGCTATGCACTGAAACACAACATTTACACACAGAAAACCTTCTTAAGGCTGGAAAGCCTGGAGGTGGTATCTGGTAGGAGATGGCAACACCTCCACTTGAAAAGAACAACCCCTGTCTACCAAAATAACCCACTGGGCATGACAACAGCGATGGCTCCGAGAGGAAAAGTAGGTGTTTTGTCATGATGTTAAAGTTGCCATGGTAAGAAAAAAACCCCACAGAATGAAACATCAACAAAACAAATGTCAATCAAACTCATTTTTTTCTGCTAAGGATTAACCAGCCACCCCAACAGACTGTCTCCTGCTGCCTGGGCTGTGCACGCACTGGGGCTGCAGGCTGGCGCAGCCCCAGTGCCCCCATTTTGAGGTGGATCACCCTGGCCTGAGGCTGGTGTGGGGAGAGCTGGTGGAAAATCCAGGGTTAGACGCACTGCCCTCTCCTGGAAACGTGCTTCTATCATCGGGAGACTTAATGCTTCACCTCACTGCAAAGAATCCCCTTAGGAAAAACCATGCCTACTTCCCCAACAACTTACATACACATACTCCTACATGCATATATATTCCACCACAGATTTAAATGAAAATAAATCGGATTACATATGAGACCCTTCATGTAAAAAAACCTTTCACAGGCAGCCCAGGAGTGCCAAGCTATATATTCTGGTTCATCTGAGAGAATAACCTGCATCACCCCTGGGCATCTCACCATCTTTTACTTACTCAGTTGGGAACGCGTGTCGGTGTATTTTCAATAAAACACCTTCTTAGCAGTAATGGGCCACTGTTCTCATTTCAATGGTCCCCAAGGTTCCATGATCCAGTATATTTAGCTGGCTCACAGTTCCAAGTTTCCCTCCAACATTCAAAAGCTATTTCTAAGTTTTCTAAAGGCAGCAGCCATGGGAAGAGCTTTTGCTCATCTATTCCTTAAAGACGGAAACAGTCAACTTTGTACATGCAACAAAATAACTCGAATTATTTCCTGAAGAGGTGTTTAGGCAACAGCCCTCATGATGAGACAGGGGCACACAAAATAGCTGCTGTGCTGCTAATGCTGCATAGGGAAGGAGTTTGAACCCAGCTTTGGGACCTCTGCTCCTGCTAGGAGTGGGTGGCACCACAGCCCCAGGAATCAAATGCACCTCCAAAATGCCCAAAAGCAGCAAAACGGTGTGATTTGCAGAGCTGGCAAACAATGCTCAAGCCAAGAAGGCTTGCTGCTGGCAGGAGGATGCAGAGGAGCCCTCCGAGATGACCTCTGGTTGCTATACTGGACTTGCAAAATATGCTTCCTGCAAGGCAGCACTGTACCACCACAACGAGCTACTACAGGTTAGCTACTAAAGATTATCATCCCAGCTCCCCACTGTATGGATAAAAAGCTTTTTTGGAAGCAGGGCACAGTGAGAGAGGCCTCCTTGCAACACCACCCTGCACATAGGGACCTTCTCTTCCTCCTCCTGGTCTCTGGGTCAGAAGCACCCCCTCACTCAGCCTGGCAGGTAGGGGTAGAGAAGGGAGAAGGAGCGGGCAGCATGCTGCAGGGCAGGAGGAGACCCAGCTTTGGCACAGCCACCCCCTGGCCTTTGGCCACATCAGTCATTTTGCTGGTGCACATCTGGTTTCACACGGGCAAGAAACGGCCAGCCGTACAGGCTAAGCAAACACCCCAGCCACAGGACTTTGCTCTCGGATCCCCTGGGGTCATCCAACCGGCTCAGAGTCCTTTGTGCAGCACTAAGCAGGGCTCAGTGTGTGCTTTAGGGTTTTCCTTTGTACTTCCACTCTGGCCCTTCACAGCGCAATGCCACCATCCTCACTTCTTCCCAGATAAACAGGGCCCAAATTGAACTCAAGAACAGGGTCTTCCCCTCCTGCTTCCCTTCCCTGGGCAAAGGGGGCTCCTGTCAGCAAGCAAGGGTTATGACCTATGGATGTTTCCTACCCAAATCCAGCTGCCCCTTATCCCAATCCTTTTTACCCCCTTGAGGCACAAGAAAAAAGATGATGCTGAGCAGTAGCAGGTCTCCATGCTAGGAGTGGATGTAGTGGGGCAGCTGGGACCCACTCCCTCACTGTACCCACCATGGCAAAGGGTGAACAAGCAAATAAAGGATTTTTTCCAGGGCCCCTTAAAACAAATTTGCCTTCCTGTAGCAATAGAAATCCCTCAGATGTGCCTAAAGACTTGGGGTGGTGCTGCTTGGGTTGGAAAAACACAAGCTCGCTGCAAAGTGTAACAACGGAGGAATGCTGCAAAAATCCATCTCCGCGAGTGAAACGGGTATTTAATGTCTGGAAGGAGATGACAATTCTTTGCTGTTAAATGCAGCCACTTCTGGGGTGGATGGTGGCATCAACTTCGGCATACAGAGCTCTGGAGGAATTCAGGACACCTGAGGCACCAAATCCTTCACTCGAATGAAACTGCAGGGTGATTAAGCAGAGAGAATGTAACTATCCAAACTGTAATTTGGCCAGCACAATGGATCTAACACCCCTATTCTTGGGAGGAAAAAAAAAATCAGTACTGTATTTGAAGTTCAAAATCTAATTAACTATTTGAGAAAAAGAATTCTGTTTTTAAAAGAAAATTCCTAACAATATAAAGAGAATTAGTGCCAAAGTTTTTGAAGAACCGCATAAAATGGTATGAAAAATGTATGATATTGTAATAATAGGAATGACTGGATTTGCTCAAATGTTCCTCATACCTTATAATACAAGAATAAAATACAGTGTAAATCCTTCTATCTACATAAGTTCCCTGTACAGAAAAATCTCTCCTTTAATAGGTTTACACCTTTAACATGTATTAGTTTGGAAAAGTCCTAGGGTATAATTACACATCTTGGCTTGGCACATTAATAGCTGTTCCCTTCATTTACTGATTTCTTTTACTGGTCAATTTGCTGTTTTACTACACTGCTCTTACAGCTCGACTTCCCAGCGGCACCGTCCGCCAGCAGACCCTGTGCTGGGAAGGGCAGCGGCTCCGAGCTGTCCATGGGCTGCGTGCTGCCGTAGGGAGGTGGGGTTTGATACCTTGCTCTCGGCCATCTGTACGTCGATGCTCATCCGGGATGTGGCATTTGCCTGCGAGCCGCAGGTCACAGGCATAAGGAAGCAGAGCTGCCCTCTCCACCTCGACAGTCCATGCAGAAATACACCCTTTGGGCCCAGGAGAAAACTTGTCAAGCAGGGCTTCTTCAGGGCTTCTTGCCACCTTGCCGGCCACGTCTCCCTCCAGGTCGCTGTGGACTATGTGTCTGCCCCCTCTGCTGCCTTGCATCCCTCGACTCCTCCTTTGCTTCAGGCGTTCCCTGCTGTCCCAAATTCTGCTCTCTGCTCCCTTAGAGCTCCATCCCCATCACTGCTCCTCCTCGTCTCTGTGGCCCAACCTGGAGAGGTGCTCGGCTGGGACAGGATGCTCACCTAGCTCCACCGTATGCCTGCGGAAGTACCGTTTCCCCACGACAGAGGAGGGACACTCCTACACTGTCAGTCCCTGCAGGTTCACTCTGCAGCTCTCTACCCCAGGCTCAAAGCTGGCGTTCACTGAGCCCCTGTCCAGCTTTTACAGGTTTTTCGACAATTTAAGAGGGTTTTCTTGTGCTAGAGCAGAGCCATTCATTTAATGGCTTCTCAGCACTGCCATTATAAACCAGAACTTTTCAGGTGTTTATTACTCAGCTTTTAAAATTGGCTCTATGCTGAAATTTGGCAGACAAAGTGTCAGCCCAGAAGAAAAATTTATTTTTTGCCAATTTTGTACTCTAAAAAAAATGACCCCATTTTGGCCTCCATAAAAATGCAGCTTTTGCTGCCTCTGTGACAGTGGTGAAGTAACAAGTCAATATTGTAATATTGCCAGCGGAGCTGCAGTGATTTAATGCCTAAAATTGCTTTGAAGGTGAAGAGTGCTATTGAGCTGCTAATTATTAACTATTATTACTGATCCTGCTATACAACAAAAATGCAAATAGAAAACAAAGGGAATATGAAACGCCACTGGAAAAATGAGGCAGAATTGAAATGAGAGTCCGGCGCTGAGCACGGAGGAGCTGGAAAACCAGAATCAGGCGCACAGGCAGGGTGGGACCCTCCAGAACATGCAAGAACAAAATGAACCAATACGGAAATATTACTTCACATATTCAAGGATGGCATTTAAAATACAAATAAAACACAAATGAGCTTGCTCCATGCCAAAGCTAGCAACGAGGTAGGATCAAAATCAGCTCTAAACCAAGCTGAACTGAGGTCAACAGGGACCTCATATTGCTCAGCCAGAGCCAAGAGAAACTTTGCCATTTATTTCAACACGCAGAAGGCAGAGCCTTGCAGGTGCTGAGGACAGGCGACCTTGCCTCAGTGACACAGCAGACATACATCAACATAGAAACGGGCTGGGAATTTCACAGGGCCCCAAAGATGTAAGCACTCCCCAAATCCTTGGGATCCTTTCAAATCCCATCTGCACTTGGGTGTCCGCATCCACATCTCACACACCCCAAAATCTGACCTAGGCTGATCCAACTTGGCAGAACAGAGGGGGAAATAAGCTGCCTCCACTCTAAACCTCCCAAGCCACCCTGCTGTATTACCTTCCTAAGGGACTGTGGTTTCATAGAAGAAACAGAACAGAGTATTTCTTCTGTGGGGGAAAAAAAAGTAAGGGCCAGGGCACACTTCCATTTGGAAAGTGCCATACCAAAGCAGCCGAGGGAAGTCATCAGGGCTGCCTTCAAACACAGCAAAAATTAAAAAAACAATTTATCTTTCCGGAAACTTTCTGCTTGTCTAAGTGGCAGCTATTTAAATACAATTAACAAGCAAATGATTTTAAAATTACAATACATTTAGTAAGGCAGCATCACAAACAATTTGCATCTCATTAAAGCGTTTGAAGCGGCAGAATCAGCCTCCCAAATGGGCTGCACGTTGAGTGGGAAACCCAGACACAGGCAGTAGCTTCTGCTCCATCCTCTGACACCAGACACGTGCCGGAGGAGGGCAGAGCAAAGGGGTCAGTGGTGCAGCAAGCCCCCAGCTGAGCCAGCCCCACGGGGAGCTCTGGGCACAGCTCCCAGCACAAGGAAAGATGCCATGAGCCAAAGCCTTGCTAGAAATGGGTGTAAAACACCCATTTTAAGGTGAAGAAAGGAAGGAAAAGAAGAAGAGGAAAGAGAAGAAGAAAGGAAGGAAGGGAAGGAGAGGAAGGAAGGGAAGGAAAGGAAGGAAATGGGTGAGTAGGTGTGTGTTTGCATATGGGATGGGCACTTTTTAACATACATTAGTGAACAAAGAGTTTAAAGAGATTTCAAGCTATTTACTCAGCTATATATGCCATTAAAAGTTTATAGATTACACAGCCACAACCCTTCCGAGATTGCTGCTGGGTTTGGACACACATTAATCCCCAGGAGCCTCCTGCAGAACAATCCCATACCGACGCATGCAGCAGGAAAAGCCTCAAACAAGTAACAGTTTTAAAAGCTTCCACCTCACTTTCAACTGTGATTTACTGTGGTGGCTCCATTTAACCCGGAGGATGCAGGAGCACTTCCCAGATCACACACCACTTCCCCACGTGCCTTTGGCTTCCTTTAGAAAGCCACAGTGCTGCACCGAGACCTGCTGCCTGCATCATATTCTAGGATGCAGGCTTTGTTAGGCACAGCTTTATCGGGGTACCCATGTGGGTAAGGGCTGCTGGTTTTTAACAGCAGAGTAGCTCTTGCCATACAGGACCCTTCTGCTGTAGCCCATGGAGGGGAGGGATCTGGCAGGAGGCTGGTGAGAAGCCGTTGCTAGTGGGAGGGAAGGAATACACACAGTACCTCTACAGGCGATGCATTAACAAATTCCTAGATGAATGAGGTATGCAGCTAACCAGCCTTCATTTCGATAATGGAAGGCTTGAAGATGAGGACATCCACAAGAGAGGATGTCCCTGAATAAGTCACTTTTCACAATCAGCCTCAAGTGCTGGCAACCGTCTGCTAACAACAGTGACTTACACACCAACCACCCCTTTAATCCAGAAGCCTGCTCCAAAGTACTTCATGAACTGAAAAGGCACAAACAATACTTCCTCTAAAGTTCAGCACAAGTTCTAACACAACCTTTTACTTTCTGTGCCTAAAGCTCCACAGGCTCTGGAGCTGCACGTGACAGTTGTTTAATGCTGCACAGCACAGTTATATACAACACCGGCAGGAGAGAGCGAGAAAATAGTTTACAATTGAATCTGCAGAGGAAATTTGGGTAAGTTGAATTATCCATTTGGAAGCTGGCCAAGGGCTGGGACTACTCAAACCCAGAGGGAAGCTGTAAGAAGTGACCAGTTTTGCTCGTCCCCTGAGAGGCAGCACCTCCGAGCTGCCCTGTGGGCTCTCCCTTGGTGCTCCTCGGCTGCTCCCACCAGGGAGGCTTTCCTGGGATCCTGGGGTCCTGTTCTGCTGCTGTGAGATGTGTCAGTGGTGAAGGGGTGCTGGAGGCACTAGTGTGCCTCTGCAAGGGGATGTGCAGCTTTAGGGAAGCCCGATAAAAAAGGTGGAAAAAGCACTAATAATAAGTAAAAATCCACTGGTAGAAGCAAACCAGTCATTGTTTTGCCAAGGTCTGGGTGCAGCACACCAGGAGAACCCCGGAGCCCTCCGGATGGTTCCCAGGTCTCTCTATCCCTGGTGCCATCACTGCCAGTGTGTGTCACCCCAAAGCTCTGCCCAGAGATGTCACTGACTATTGACACAGGCCTCACGCACTTCTTTTTCAGACCTGTGGTTTTGTAGTTTGTCAAAACAGGATACTATTTAAATTTAAAGTGTCACGATTTAAATGAAGACAAAATAGTTATCGCTGTTTTAGCAACCAGACTCCTCAAATACATGCCGGGTCTGTTTTCCAAAGCCTTTTGTCCACGTTCCCCAGCACGCTATCTCTGCAAACCTGGATGCGAAGACAAGTGCCTAAGCAAAACAACGATCACTTTCTATGAATTACTGAACATGTGTAATTCATTTATCTGTAATATTGTGCTAAACTCAGCTCCAATTAAACAAACGAAAACACCTGCTTAGCACACATAGATCTTTCCATACCTCAGGGGAAGACAACATCAGTGCACTCCGTAGTACAATCTGGCTCAGAAGCCTACGCTAACAATGCAAAGCTGGGATTTATTTTTTGTTTTTAAATGCACATAGGCAAGGAGATAAAAAAAACCTCACAGACAGTGAGATTTTGGGGGAGTATTTGTTTTTAATATGTCTATCTTTAGCACGTGCAGTTCTGTAACATTTAACTGCTCACCAGGGGCTTCTCATGGGCACTTGGACCTGAGGGCATGCATCACTCTGAAGGAAGAGGTGGGATAATGAAAACTTCAAAACACAAACTGGCCCCAGACCTCATGATGCTGTAAAACTGCCAAAGAGGCCTCGTGTCAACAAAGCTATTGAGTTGGGGAGAAGGCATTCCCTTCTCTTGTTCTGCTTATGGACCATGGGCATCCCCCAGCACTGTGGGACCCCATCGCAGTAACACACGAGCTGGGGTCACCCCAACACTTTGCCCATGGGGGCTGAGACCACTGGAGGCACCCTGCATGACCAAGCAGTAGCAAAAGAGACACAGCCTCACCTCACACAGGTTGGGAACCAGCTGCAAGGTGTCCCTTTGGGGGTGCCTCAGAAATGGGGGTGTTGCGGGTGCCCCTGCCTGGGGCTGGGTTTTAGGCCCCGG
>NW_009937761.1:11551-17930 GCF_000696875.1 Nestor notabilis
GGAGCCTGCAGCCTGCCAGATCCCCTCCACTTAACTCATTTCCTATTCTTTACTCAACTGCCTGCAGACAATAAGCTGTCAATCAGATCCCCACAAGAACATTTACAATTACCTTCCCTCTCCCGCACCTCAGCATGGCCCCGTACGAATAGCTCCATCCTAAACTGTTCACACGTGAGCCATTTGCAACCCTTCTAGTGCTGTAACTGCCCTGACTTGAGAGGCGTGTTAGGAAATTGAATTTCCTCGTGTTTTCAAATGAAAGTACTTTGGTGGCAAAGCACAGAAGCAGAAGAACCGGCCTCCTACAGGTGTGAGGCAAAAGCAACCAGGGATGGAAAACCTGCCCCAGTAATTATTCTAGCATCCTGTGCAAGGGTAAGGCTGTTTGCTGCCTTTTTTCTTTCAGTTTGCTTTTTCTTCAGCAAAATCAAAAGTTTCAAACTGAAAGTGTTTTTTCTATTCCTGTTTTGTTTTTCTTTCCCTTTCCTTTTCTTATTTTTTTAGGACAGGGTGGTCCCCTCTGCTCCCTCCTGCAGAATTAGCAACAAAGCTCCACCACAACTTTGCAGCTGGCCCTGCTGCTCTGATGTGTCCACTGCCCGCTCTCCCTGAAGAGAAATGGGTTTGTTTTTCTTCTGGGTAGACACAGCTGAGGGAAGGACTCAAAATGAGCACACTTTCCAAGCAACAAGCCCAAGTGAAAAAATAAGAGGGATGGAAGTCATAAACATACCTTCCCTTGTAGAGCCAGTTGCGGACAACGGGATTTAAAAATACCTTAACTCTGTTCTGCATTATATTAATGCTCCTGTTCCAGAGAGAAATCCCCAAAACCTTGGGGGCGCTTTCCAGACACTGCAGCCTCGGAGACTGTCCGGGATGAGTCCATTCCTTATAGCACCAAAATTGCTGCCATCAATAAATTAGGGTGAAATCACTGGAGTCAACATTCACCACGCTGTGACTTTACTGATTTTCTGCTCAGCTGTCTGCTCAAGGGTTAGCGTGGTTAATGGTGAGGAGATATTCACTCTCCTATGAATTGATCTGGGCAGCATCTCTGATGGCTGTCAAACAGAAAGGTAACTAGTGCCATCACGGCTTTTTTGCCCTCCTATTCTTGACTCTTGCGCAAGAAATTTCTACAACCTTTTCTGATGAAAAATAACCTGCTATTTCCCCTCTCCTTTAAAATGTTTATCCTGCTCTGAATCTGCAAGGTGTAATATCATCAAGGAAGGTCGAGTTTCACAGACGCTCATGGCTCCGCTGCGTGCTCCCACCACTTTGAAAAGACGAACAATAGTCCCTCAAGTGTTGCTGCTGGTGGCACAGCAGCAATTCACAACAGAGGGTTAGAAATCTGAAATTAAAATAAACTGCTTAAAACCTGCAGACAGAGAGAGAGATGCAGGAGACCAGAGCGAAATGGGACAAGCTCTTAACCCTATCAACAAAGTGCTCATTGTTCCAGTTTAAGACAAGTAACATAGCAATAAATATTGAGCAAAGGAAGTTAACCTGTATCCACAGCCTTTGAATAAACACAGAAGTTGAAAGTAAAATAATGCCAGGCCTTTGGCTCTTGCCAACTTGTGCTTTACTCCTTCTTGCTCGGCCTTGTTTTCACTTTTGGGGATTTTCTTTGCCTCCTCTCCCGTTATTCATACTTCCCTGTAAAACCCCCTTATCGCACAGCAAAAGGACAAACAAGGAACCGCCAGTGCACAATTAACAGACGTGAATGACAGCTCAGTGGCATTCTGCAAATAAATCCACCTGGGCAGAGACAACCGGGAAGGAAAGGGCCAGGTAAGATGCCTCCACCTCCTTCCCGCACCCCTTCCCCATAGGGGACCAGACACAGCCCTGCAGACCTCTTTAACCATCAAATCCAACTGAATGTTTGCTGTCCAGGATTGTATAGGCAGCATGTGGCACCTCTGGAAGATACAGGCATGTTCATCTTACTACAGAAGTCTGAGCTCTTGATTTGAGTATGTATAAATGCCTCGGTTAGTTCTCATTTTTCCTCAAGTGGTTTATCCACTCTTATGCCAGCACCTCAGTCAGTAATACATGTTTTCACAGAGAGTATTAATTCCGACTTCACTTTTAAATCACATTTTCTTCATTTGAGCATTATTATATTTCACAGAACAAGGCCTGAGCATCATGCAAAAGGCATTCTGGTCCTCGGTTGTGAATACAGTTGTGTAGGCAGAGGAATATTTGTTTTCCAAGTAATTTGTGCACATTCACAAAATTGCAGCTGTCTGCAGTTCTCCTGAAATACCTGCTCTGATGTTTACAAGCCATAAAATATAATCTGTCTTTTGCAGGGTTCCAATCGTTAAATTTGGAAATATATATATATGTTTGTGCGTTTCTTTTTTACACTCCCATTACATCCTGGCTACGGAGCCTACACAACACTAGCACTCGCCTGAGGAGCTACTGCCCTGATAGAACGGTGGACAAACCTTTGTGAGAGCCAGAAGGGCCTCTCTAATACATTTTGTGGATCATAGAATCACAGAATGGTTTGGGTTTGAAAGAACCTTAAAGCTCATATAGTTCCAACCCTGCCACTAGACCAAGCTGTTCCAAGCGCCATCCAGCCTGGTCTTGAACACTGCCAAGGATGGGGCCTTCCTCATCAAGTTGCACCTCACTCTTATCCCAGCATAACCACCCCATGAAGAAGACCACATGAAATGGAGGCACGGGTTACAACCCAGCCTAGGGCCCGAGCAGAGCCCAAACAGAGTTGGGGTGGACATGGAAAGTTCATCAACTAACAGTGTGGCTGGTGACAATGGTGACCAATCATCAGCAAACAGGTCTCTTTACACATCTATTCTTGCAAGCAAACCCAACAATATTGAAATGAGTGAATTTGCAATGATCCAACGGGCTATGATCGGTTGGCATCTCCCAACAGGTTTGCTCTGGGTGTTAGAGCTATTAGGAGTCAGCCAAAGCAACTCTACTGGTTTGGGGATTTTTTCCAATGAAAGATGGGAAATTTGTCACAAGGTTTCTGATATTGACCTTTTGCTTCATGACTGCGTAGCTAAAAGAACAGTTTCTTCCAAATCTTGTCCAAATGAACAAAACACCATTCGCCGGGACAACAAAGCCCTTGGGATAGACATTTCCCACAGCAAATGCAGAAATGTGCCCTGCACCTGCACAGCACAAAGTGACCCTGCTCAAAGCCCGGAACACAGATTGTGAGTAACTCCTCAGCCCAAGGTCCTGATGAGCAGCAAAATGCATAAACCCAGACACCTGACCAAAAAATCACAGTGGAATGCTGCTGTGCAAACCAGGACTGATCGCCTTGGTACTCCTGACGTGACTTGGTGAAAAACTAATTGGGAAGAAAAATAAGAGGTAAGAAGCTATACCCAGCTCAGTGGATCCCTCGACTCTAGCGGGCTCAGTGGATCCCTCAATTCCAGCGGACTCCCTGTATGGTTGTCACTTAAACCCAGGACAAATCTGTCCCAAGCTGCTCAACCCCATGCTGCAACCCATCCAAGAGGTCCATGTGGTTGCACAGATGTGTTGTAAAAGGTTTAATGTTGAGATATGCCACACAGGTTGAAAACTTAAACCACAGCAACGTATTATTTGAACTTGTGCAGCTTAAAAAATGCCAAAGTGACACAACTGGCAAGAAAGTGCTGAGCTTTGATAATCACACGTATGGCTTTAAACACCCTCAACCCGTGTGCTCCTCCACATTACGTACTCAGTACACACTGGCATGAGCTATGGAGCTGCGACATGACTCCCATGACATAACACGATGGAGGACAACCTTCTGAGGGGCAACCGGTACCCAGCTATGGCACTGGTGGCCTCAGCAGCTCCGGCACAGGCACCGCTGCCTCCTCACACCGCGCTCTGACACCCATCACTACCTGAGCCTCCTCCTGTCATCTTCCCACCTTGCTTCCAAATGCCGTCTCAAAACTTTTTCGGCTCGACATGCTAAACCCAGGATGTAGATTTTCCAATTAGTCTCTGTTTAAACATCTGTTGGTAGACTGCATTTAACATTAGTTATTTGAGCGAAGCGCAATTTGATTAGGCTGTCTGAAACGGAGCCAAAGTCTGCAAAATAATAGCTCAATTAAATTTTGTTTTGCTTTCATTTGTCTTATACTTTCCTGAGTGTGATACAGTTGCATATAATCAAGTAAACTAATTCCTTTCAAAATGAGATATTTCGGTGCCTTTTCCATCTCCTCTCAAAGTTTATTTAATAATCTATTCCATCTTCTCCATGCTTCATCGAACTTCATCCTGACACAAAGTACATTTCTTTCTTGTGCCTTCAGTCTACTTTAATTTTCTGTGCTTTCAATGACTTCAGATTATGCGCCATTAATGTTACACCTTAAATAGATTAGTAATTTATAAATGCAGATTACACTTATCAGGAAAATAAAAACATTTCAGGAATGCAGCAGCCTCTTCTTTGCACACACCACAAAATATTTTGCCAACCAGATGACACAGCTGTAAATCTGTCAAGCTCCAAAGCCACATCCAAGTGGCATTTCCAATTGTCTTCCTGGGTTTAGTTTCTACTTATTCTGTTATGTTGCACTTGTTGCCCTGAAACTTCAATATTAGCTCTAGAGATTCAAACACATGAGGCAAACAGCTGCTCTTCCCCCACTCAAGCAAGCTAGATCAAAATACCTTCTCCCTTTCCCTCCTGCTTTTTATTTTTTACTTTCTTTTTAACCAGATCGCTGTAATTCAAGTATTTCTGACAAAGCTGATGGTTTTAGGGCAAAATTCTGCTCTGTGATCATCCTACCCCCAAATGCACACTCCTCTCGGTCAGCGCACAAGAAGCACCAGAGATTCCTTATGCTGACTACAGAAACTTTGCCTTGAGGATGAAAAAATGAGAGTCACAGTAACTTAGCTGCTATGTAGATGTGTGTATGATTTAAATTTAAACATTAAACATTTAAACATTAACTTCTTTCACACTTCTGTTAAGAAAGGAAGAAGCATGCATTCTTTGAGAGAAGAGATTTCTTTTATCGAAGGAGATTTTCGATACGCAGTACTTTAGTGGTTTTTTTTTTCTTTTCAACATATTTGTGGCAAAGTGTGAACACAAAGGGACAAGCTGAAATAGGTATCTGGCAGCTCTTCCCCAGCGCGTGCTGCTGAAAGCCACAAGTACTACTGCAGTTGTTGAAAATCTGTGATTTTGATGCAAAAAGGCGAGGGACTCCTTCCTTTCGCACCGGTCCATCTCTGCCCGGCCCTGCCCCGCCACAGGCCATACTTCAAAATACTCCTGCAACAAAACGGCCTTCAACATTAGATGCGGCTCAAGTCCATGGAAGTTCAAAATGGGATATGTCCTATTTAAAATGTAGAGAGCTACTAAATATGACAACCATCTGATGTATGAAAATTATTCACAACCAAAAACAGACAGTCTGGAAATAGCTGGGATGACTTCATTTAGACAGAATTACCCAAATCTGTTTCTAATATACACAGTACACATAATAAATTTTTACAATATGACAAGGAAAACAAACTTAATAAAAGTTCCTGATCTTTTGTTACACAAGCAAGCTATAGCCATGATATGTTTATAATATTTTGCCTATGATATCACAGCTAAGTAACAAAAGCAAAGCAACACAAAAACCAGTTACTAGGTATGACTTCACCTCATGACTCCCGTAGTGACATCGCTGCGCGCATCGCCCCAGCGTCCCACCTTCCCCACCTACAGCCTGTGCTCCACAAGTACTCGCTGTGCTGCTTTTCACTAATACTTTCCTTTTCTCCTTCTCCCAGGCACCCTTTGACTCGGGAAGCTGCGGATCTCTATGACGAGAGTTTGTTTTTTTCCAACGACACCAGGACTCATCTGAACGGTAAGAGATTTTCAGCCTGTTTCCTGAACTCCTGGTTATTTGACAAGTGCTTGAAAACCCTGTTATAAACAATCTCTGTAGGAAAACAGATGATGTCTTACGATCACAGAAGGTAATTTTTTCAAGAACCCAACTTTTTGAGCATTTCCCAGATGCACCGCGTCAATCTTCCTGCGTTTGACTATCTCAGCTGGTTTTCCAGCCCGGGCGTTTCGCCAGGCGAGCCGGACTGCCCCTCATTGTCACTTCTGTTCGATGGCACTTGCACCCACTGCTGTTATTCCAGGCTTCAGGAAATTTTCTAACCACTGGACAGGCTCCAGCGCTGCGCACTAATAAGTTGCAGATTGCAGCACTCTTAAGTGTGTGTATGTGTGTGCATGCGTGTGTCAGATCAGGGCCATGGTTTGAAGGGCGGGGGGGGGGGGGGGGGGAGAAACAGGAGG
>NW_009937761.1:17961-97961 GCF_000696875.1 Nestor notabilis
GCCTACTCAAATTGACAGAAAAGTGACCCCTGCACTTCATCAAAAATTCCTGCAGACTGACAAAATAAAGGAGTTTGCTTTTATCACACACAGTAAGACTCATATGGAAAAATGGAAACACTACATCACTCGACCTTAGGTTGCCCCCTTTTCAACCACAGATGAATATTATGTATAAAAATTGTAAATCAATTTGAGATGTATTAAAGGAGATTCTCTTTATTTTTTTTTTCTGTATTAAAGGTAGTACCTCTTAATCTCTAGATTCATTTTGTAACATCAAGTAAATGAGAAAGACTTCATTTCCGTAACTGAATTTTGTTACTCTTAAGTGTATTTAGCATCTTTGCATGGTGTTCACATCATTTCCTACACTTTGCTTGCATCAGGAAGTAATGAGCAAGCACCACTTACCCAACATTGAGTCACAAATATTTGCCTACATTAACAGAGCATTAAGAGCCATTTTAAACAACTTAAGGAAGCTGCGCTAGCTTTGAACTGTGATTCACTACTATGAGAAAAAAAGCAAAAAAATCAGCTGCTGCAACCTCCTTGTAGTATTGTTAGTTCCTAGAGCAGACTTTCCCCTTACAGATCCCTACACAATAGATCTCCTTGCTTAATGACACTACTTCTGAAATTTTCCTATGCTCGGTGTTGAGTACTTTGAAATTTCAATCTGTTCACATCCTTGAACTCTCATCACCATTTTTTTCCAGACTCTGTCAATAAAATTGATTACTTGCAGTTCTGAACTCTGTTCTGCACATGGAAATAAAACTATTTGTTTCAAAGTATTTTCTGAAGAAAGCAGAACTTGGCAATCCTGTCTCGGAGATGGGGAAAAAAAAAGGAGGGGGGAAAAGGGCCAAACCAAGCCAACCTTCCCCACAAAAAGCAAAACAAAAAGAAACCTCTCCAGCAAACAAAAGAGAAGCGACGTCCTGATCTTATCACTGCAGAAGCGAGAGCTAAGTTCCTGACATACACATCATCAACCTCGCTGCTGTTCTCCCGACTGATACGTCTCCGTGTTGGATATGAATGAGCTTTTTGGATCATTAATATGTTCATTAATTTGTTATCAATTCTCGCTCGCTGTACCTTAAACCGCTCTGTACCATGGCTCAGGAGTGCCTCGACGGCGCTGGTGTCACCGCATGCGTCAGGACCCCTGACTGCCCGGTTGTTGAGATGCCTCATGCCTACAACCGATCTGTTGCTTTTACAAGTTTAATCTGGGTATTAAGGAGCTGATTGTGGAACCATGTCGCTATAACATCTTCAACCCAGCTGTACATCATATAAACCACTATAGGAGGGGGCAGTCTCCCAAGATTCCTAGCAGCAGTGCATACCTTTAACTCCCTAATCTGTAATACTACAAAATACCGCTCTCATTTCTTCCCAAGCACAAGTGGACTACCAGCAAGGGTCCAACAGTGTTATTCCTAATTACCTTTTTTTCACTCTTGATCCTGTGGCGCTCATAATTAGTTACCTGGGGCTGCAATCCAATTTGAAGTGATGACAAGAAAGTGATCCATGAAAAAGTAATAAGTTAAATCCAATTTCAGCCTTCCTCTAATTAAATGCACATGGAACTAATGACTCAAACCCTACCATTTCAGTGATAATGGTAATTAGCGAGGTGGGAGTCACTCTCTTTTTTCAACACTGTAGGTGTAAACCACAAGGTAAAATGGCAGGAGCACTCTTAATTACATGTGTCATTTTGTCAGCAATTTACACATTTCTGACCAGTCAGGAAGGTTTCATTTGTTTTCCCCTTCCCCGAGGTGGGTAACACACGGCTGGAGAGGGGCCCAGCCAGCCCCATGGCCCCGCTCCCAACATGGGCAGAAAGCACAGCTTTTACAAACCTGTTCCCTAAATGCTTCACGTCAAAGAAGAAAACCCGCTGGAAAATTACATTGGGGGTGCTCTAACAAAACACAGGGCTGGAAATGAGGGATCCTGGCTCCTCGTTTCAGTTTTGCCCCTCAGGACTGACTCCTTTATAACATGGCAGATACCCAAAGTCCCAAATACCCCAGAGGGAGCCACACACCTCAGCGCAGCTCTCTGACCTTGGGCGAGTCACTTTGTACCTCTCTGCCGGGGTTTACACAGCTATAAAATGAGAATAATCACATTTGCTGACAGTTCCTCACACTGCCAGCTCTCCCAATATACCGTTTTTTTCCTAGAAGCCATGTTTTTTTGGAATCATATAATTACAGGACAATCATAGACTTCTTTCAAGAGAAGAAAACCTGCATTTGTCACCTTTCTGCTCAGTCTGAAAAGCTGGAAACTCTGAATACTAAAGGTTTTAACAAATATGTAAAAGGGCAGCAAAAACAGGCCCACAGGGTTCACTGGAAAAAATGTGAAATCCTTGGTATCAAAATTTTCAAGCTGATCATGTAATTTTGAGGACCTGACTCAGATTTTGTCCTGTCACAGGCATATTCCAAGACCTGACTAACACCTATAATTGGTCTACAGGATGAAAGAATTATGGGTCCTTTGGTAGAAAGTAGCAACACTCAACTTTGCTTGATTTCCAAAGTCAGAAGTCAAAGTTAAGGATTCAAGTGCAATTTTCCTAGGTAAAATATTTAAACCCTGCAGAAGTGAAATCTCAACCCAACTGGAGCTGCTGGCAAAATCCCCGTTGGCTTGGCTGAGGCCACATTCAGACCAACTCCCATGTTCAAGAGTGAAACAGAGAGATACTCAGACAAACGGAATAAATACACTTGCAAATTCTCTTCCCCTCCCAAATTATCTGTTGAGACATTTTTCCTTTTCCAGTTGTTAAATTTACCACGATGTACAAAAAGCGCCCTGCGTGTAAAACCTGAGACTACATAACCTAGTACTCGTGTGCTCCAAGCGAAACAGAGAACACCCTTCCCTTCACCTTTCAGTGTTTATGATGTTGTCGACCTAATGATCTCTTATTTCATAAAAAGCAACAATAACTGCCCCCAACATCAAGCCACAGTGATTTTTAAATCTTGCCCTTTTCTATTTCTCAAGATACTGGAAAGAAATAGTAAGGTAGCACAGCATGCAAACTGAATTCTACAAAAGCCCAGCCAAAAGGCTGCTTTAAAAAGCAGCGGTACGCAAAGGCGAGGACAGCTCTGTCCTCTCAGCCTCCCCCAGTCTCACCCTGAAAATCTAAACCAAACCCACATTCTTTTCTTGACCGTGAATTAAAAGGGAGATTTATTTTCTGTTTTGTCAACTGAAAACAATAGTTTCCATCTTTGTAATCTCAGTATTTCTTCTCTCCAAACACACGCAGGTTAACTATCACACAATGAATCTCATTTTAAGCACACGAAAAAGTCAAGTGATGGGTTTCAATTGCAAGATACCGACTTGGACGTCCTAAATCTGTTTTCAGTCCGGTATCCAACTTTCAGCTCAACGCAACACACAACATTTACGTCTTTAAAAAAAATTGTATTTTTAGTATTGCCAAAACACACATGCACTTTTACTTTCTTGGGAGAAAATGTGTCTCTTGATTTGTCTCCAATCTGGGTGCTCTTGCCAGCAACTAAAATGCTTAAAGAACTCAAAATGAATAATCGTTAAGAGCATCAGCAATTAAAGCTGCAAATTTTAATCAATACATCTATTAATACAAAGATATATTTATCTTGGCCAGGAAAAATGTGCACATTTTCAAAATCCTAAGCATACCTGGCCTGTTAAATTATTTGTTTCATAGACTTAAGGAAATCCAATGTCTATGGCAAATATATTACCAAACAGGCTTTAGGCGGGGGGGAGGGGGGTTCACTTCCAGTAATTTTTGCAGGGATGATATACTTCTTTCTTTATACTCTTTTCCCAACTGCTGGTTACTAAATCCATTCCTTAACTTTCAATTTTCTTTTGTTTGTGTCATCAGGCTGTGAAACCGGAGGTCACTGCCAAATACAAAGCACGGCAACGCGAGATAGGCTCAAAATGTGAGTCATCGGGTATTTGGAGATTTGGTTTTTTTCAGCTATCAGCAAATCACATCTCCGCTCCTGTGTCCAAGTTTTTGTACACGGAGTATCTCAAACTCTGCTAAAATCAGGTCTTCAGGTAGAATTAACAAGGTCAAGAGACCCCAAAGACGAACTGGAGCCCATTGTCACGTAAACGCTTTTGAAGTCACCGTGCCCCAGTGCGGCCATGGGATGCCAGGATCTATTTAAGTATCGTGGCTATGTGATCAGTGTATAAAGAAGGAATATAGGATATTATTCACGAGGTGATTACAGATTAGCTACACAGTGTTTAGTAGATTAATTTTCCACACCTGTTTGGGGGGGGGGGGGGAATCTGTGAAAAAAAAAGTGCTGAGCCCAACACGGAGGGAGCTCTTCCAGCCCCGCATGAAACCAAACCAGCCTCCCCTCTTGGGCAGGGCCATGGAGCATCTGATTAGGAGAACCAGCACCCTCGTTGAACAGCATCCCTTCCCCTGTGTGTCATGCCAACACAGCTCCCAGCACTTGTGTTAGGGAGCTCCTCACCAGTGCCTCCACCAAGCACAGCAGAGATAAGCAATGCCTACAGTACTCTTGTTATGCACAAAGTCTGCCTGTCAGAAAAAAACCCCAGGTAACTGCTAACCAGTGTGGCTATCAAGACATCTCTATTTATAAACGAAGTGCAAAGATGGCTTGGTTCATTATTTAAGCAAACTTTTGGGAAACAGGCTTATTTCCACCTCCCTCAGCATTTATTCTACGTGCTGTCAGCAACGCGTATTGCCTTGTCGGTGTGGTGCCATCCAGCTTCAGGGGCTGTGGGTGCTTGTGTGGGTGCAGTTTTACTCACAAATTCTACCCCCAGCGCCACCGTTTCCTTTCAGCCACAGATTCTCATTGCAGGGATGCACTCAGTGTCTGTTACATTCAAGAGGACTTCCAGTACGTTTAAGACCGCAAAAGCACCAGGAGTGAGGAGGGGATAGGAAAAAAAAAGACTGGGCAGTCATTTGAATCAGTGAGTGACAGGCTGGGCCAGCTCTCTGTATACATTAATAAATTAGAATTTTAATTGTGTCTCTGACTGCAGGAGCTGCTCCAGTACTTTAATACGTACCAACAATTGGCTATGTTATGGAATCCGCGATGTGGCCTTCACTGTTGACCTCTGCAACACAATTCCCAGTCTGACTACGGAAACTGTTTGGTTTGATCCTTTCAACTTATTTGAATCCTGACAAATAAGCTCACAGCTGAAAGGTCAACACAGTCATATTTCATCCTCTGGAGCTATTCTTAAGACATCTGCACAACAAAGCACTTCTTTTAGTACCTGACACTGGACCTAGCCAGCACAATCTCTCATTAAAAATGTCCCCAGTGGAAGAGTCTATTAAAAGGCATATGGATCAGCTATGGATTTACCAAATAAAATATTTTTCAAAGCATTAATGTAACGCTCTGGATTATGGTGCTCTACGCTGCCAATAAAACGTATATTTGCCCAATGACAAAATGCTTCATACTTTCCAAAAGAATAATGGCTCAGCTATAAAGTGCGAGGTGTTGTCCAGCAGCCTGAGCACGGGGGTGGGAGCCAGGAACTCATGAATCTTAATCCTACCTCTAAACCCAATTCCCTCTGTGATCCTAAGCAAGTCACTTAACCTGCTTCCCTCAGTTTCCCAGTCCAGAACTGGGATAATGCTACTTACTTATCAGACTTTCCTTCTGGGGGTGTTTTGGAGATTAGTATTTGCAAAATGCTTTGAAAATGAAATCACTACACAAGAGTGAGAAGTTGTCCGTGCTCGGCCAAGGGCTGCAGTTAATGGCTATTCCTCACTCAGGCAAAACTCCTCTTGAAGGGCCTGTCAGCTTTATTTGGGTAAGAACTGCAGGATGGGGTCCTCTCACGTTACTGTTAAGGCCTTTAGTGATGTTGGCTTTACCTTCCATATTCTACTACATATTTAAAGCGCCCAGGAGCCGTATTTCTGGAGGAAAATAATCTGAAGCACATATAAAAGGCAAGAGAAGCAGCAACGCTGTCAGGGAACTCATGGTGATAGTATATCAAACTAAAAAAAAAATTAGAAAGAGCAAAACAGACATGAGTTTGACAACGTGCTATGACAACAACGGAAAAGAGAAAAAAAGCGGAAAGAATTTGGGGCTACAGAGGCTGAAGCATCAGATATAGAAGAACGAGATAAGATAAATGTCCCAGCTACAGGGCTTTGTGTGACTGCAGCTGAACTGCTGCATTCAGGAACTTACTATCAAAAATACAGTGACACGCTGCAATTGCAAAGAGAGCAATAATAAAAGCAATAACCAGCTGCAACCCAGCAAAGTGGTCAAGGGTCTGGAAGTGCCGGTTTACGAAACACATAAAGAACTAGATACATATAATTTGCCAAAACTGGCAAGTACATGTTAGTATCTCAGATGTTTGAGGAGTGTGAACACGAGGCAAGGCAAGGGACTGACTCAGTATTTATACAAGCAGTATTACTTGGAGCAAGAGGATGGAATTAAAGTGGAAAGTTCCTGAGCATGTGCTTTGTTATGGAAAACCATCCGAAGGAAAATAATAGTGGTCCCACCACCACTTGGGATTTCTAAGACTAGAATAGCAAAACAAGAAAAAAAAAAGAGGAAAATGTGATACATGACCTAATAGGTCTTTCTTGTCTTTAACGCCTGTGATTTATCCCACAAGACTAGCAAAATGTACTCCAAAGCCGCCTGTGTGTGCAGACATCTTCTGTTTGGGAATGCTGTACTGGTTTTAGCTTTCTTAATTCATAACAGCACAAAGCCCAGTAATATTTAGATTTTCTTTCTGAAGATGTCCGTAAATCAGCAGACAATAAAAGGGGAGAAAACACACCGATGATATGATATCCTAGTATTTCCCAATATCCTTGACACAGCAAATCATCGGTTTGAGTGAACACAGACTACAAATGGAACAGCAATCAAACAGAAATGTTAATGCAAATCTCCTATGCACACTGACACAGTAACAAAAGCTATTCCATTTTGTCATGATCCAACCCTACTGCATGCTAATAGACATACACACTCATGATCTGTAAATACGCCGTGGTGGGATTTTCAAGCGCGCCTAGCACCGGTCCTCACACCACTTACATCGGCCACAGCTGCTCTGTGGACTTCACTGGGAGGAAGCTCCTGAATGTCCCAGCACTCACAAGGAAGACACATTTATTCAGCTTGCTCAGGGACAAGCCTGCTCAGGGAGGCACAGAGGCTCCCCTTACCTGAAGGGCTGGCTGTTTGTCATTCCTCTTCGGAGACTTTAATCCACTAACTTGTTGCTGCTGCTGCTGCTGCTGTTGCTGCTGCTGCTGCTGTTGCAGTAGAAGCTGCCGTGCTACCTGGAGAGCCTGCAAGGGAAGAGGTTTGAAAACTGAGTTTACAGCAGACAGGGTGTGGGGAGCTACACGCACAGTACATAGGGTCAAGGCAACCCTTGGCCATAGGGTACCACTCCACTCCTGAAGCACCTTCACCAAGGAAAGCAGTGGCTTCCACAAAAAACACAAGTCAGCAGTTGCATTCAATGGGGCAATACCCCACTGCTGGGTTTCCCATTCCAACTATGAGGAAAAACAGCAGCAGCTCCCGGGCAAGAACCTTGAGTAGCTGCAGCAATCCTGGTGGCGAGCACCACACAGTTGTTTTCATCCCCCACCTGGGGCGGCTCATAGCCCTCCTAGCTACTGGGCAGGCTCTTGTGCTAATGGCTTTCATGCTCCTCTTCTCCAGTGGGTCAGGTCAGGTTTACAGAAGAGGGCAGTCGTATATCACTGTCTGCTCTCCTGAGTGCCAGAGGAAGTCAGGGAAGCTTCTGGAAGGCTGTGGTGGGAGGAAGAGAAGAGCCAGTGGCAAGCAAAGAATCCCAGAGGTACTGTGCTGAAGGCTGAGGAAGCTCTGAGGAGCATTCGCTGTGAATGCAATGAAAAGCAGGGACAGCACCTTAGCCCACCAAGATCACCAAGAGCTCGTGATGGACCAGCAGTGGGGACTCAGAAAGGAGGATGCAGAACAGTGAAGGGACAGCGCAGCCTTACAGGATAGAGGGGCAAAGGATATGATAATGAAAGCATGAGCAGAGCATCACATGGTGGGGAGTTACTGCAAAATTTTGTGCAAAGTGAGAGAAAAGTGTCCCTGCTCATGGAGCTCTGCGGGGCCCCATTTCTCCAACAGGTGGGGAAAAGAAAGGGGAAAGAAGGACAAGTCCCTGCCCTGGCTCCCTCCTGGCTCCCCAGCCAAGGGACCAGAAGCATGATGCCAGTAAGACAGGCGGTGGCACCGCTGAGGGTCCGCTGCCAAGACCTGAGCCCGCTGCTCCCAGAGGATTCACCAGCACCGGACTCGGGCCGCCTTGGTCTCCTTGGAGACGTTCAGTACATGTGTAGGTGGAAAAGTGGGAAGGCTGAAGACTTCATTAATGTAAAACAAGAAAAATAGTCCCTTTGCAAGATGCCTACACGGAAGGAGGGAAAAAGCCTTCCCCACTCCTACTGTGTATGCTCTCTGAGTGATTTAATTAATACCTATTTAATTAAGGAGTCAGATACGCTTCGGGTTTCACTTGCTTCTCCAAGTTGCAAGTGTTTCATCTTAGCACAGAACTGCTGGGAAAGGTTTGACACCGAGGACTGCAAACTCGGATCTGCCACCCCCCAGTAAAACCTTGCTATTCTATGGCCTAGGCCCGTATTTTACTTCTGCAGGGACATTCAGCAGCCCAGGGAGAGGCTGAAGAAGCACCGCTGCTGGCCAGCACACCAGGGCAAGTTGGGCACAGAGACCTTACCAGGCTCTGGCAACGAGCCCTCATTTCAAATTTAATAACAAGTCTCCACTGGATCAGAAAATCTCTTTAAGGGTGGACGTGATTTCCACTTGTGATGAAGATAAAGTCAGACTTTACACTTCAAGCCGGTTGGAACTCAGTGCTCAGGGAGCATCTCTACAGTGGTCCATGTCCCCATGAGGGGTGTGAGGAGCTGCTGGGCAGGGGCACACACTGGGCTGGGCATGTATCTGCTCACACACACATATACAACCACCCTCACCATCAGTTCGATGTCAAGCACCTAGAGCCCACCAATTAACACAATTCAACAAAGGAAACCTTTATGCAGAATGTGCCAGGAACAGTTAAGAAACAAAAATGTTATTTTTATTGAATTAGCTTATTTAGCTGTTAAAACATCTTCAAGGGTGGGCAGAAACAGCAGAAATAAAACCTACAAGGCTTAAGGGGCTGGGCAACAAATACTCACCTACTTAACAGGGCTGTTGTATGGCTTATTTAATTAATGAATACTTGTAAAGCACTCTGAGTTGCTCAGACAAGAAGCGCTATACAGTACAAGCGCAACATATTATTATATATTATTAAGACTGGCTCTGCAGAAGAATAATTCCAGGTAAATGTGCAATCAAATGATCATTTTAGTTCCCAGTAATTAGATTCAATAGGCCAAAAAAACCACAGAAGCCTTTCTTTAATCATACACTAAACAATCAGAACATCCCTAACCTTTCAAGCTACAGCCTTTTTGAATAAAACATCATCAGCTTATAGATATTATTCCAAAAAGAACCAGTCACCATATGTGTTGTCTCTTTGAAATACAGTTGCTATAGCAGACCCTGCATGCATTTCATGTGATATGATCATATTCTACCCGTTCTGGCAGCTGAGAGGTTGCACAATTAAATTGGCTGCCAGAAATTTTGAAGATTCCCAGAACGAGTAGCCGTGCAAGAAATGCCTGCTTTCTGCTTGAGCTGGCCACAAAGCACTGCACAGCTTGGTGGGGTGGCTGCTGCTACCACTAGTCCTTAACACAGCTGACCCCACGCTGATGAAGATCTCTGCCCTCAGGGCAAGGATCTGCTGGAGCAAAGCCACGGCTCTGTCCCTGCTCTGGTCCCACCTGCACAGCACCCACTCGAGGTGACATCTATATCACCCTGCTCCGTGTCCAGCTGGCACTTGTCCTGCTGCTGGGGGAAGGAAAGGATTAAAAAGAATGAGAGTTATGAATGGGCTGGCCAAATAGGGCATCCCGGATACAAGGAGCTGGGATGGACAGGAACAGCAAAAGGGAGAAACACAGAGGGGCAGGTGCAGGTGAGATGGCAGCAAACTGACAGCTCAGGGGATTGAAGCTTGAAACGGCACTTCCCCATCTCTCTTCTCTCAAGATTTCACTCTTCCACTTATAAATAACTGACAGCAATAAAAGCTAAGCATCAGATGAGCTAGGGTTTAAGATGTGGAAGGTTGTTTATAGCTCAGATCTGGTTCTTACTGAACATCTGCATCAAGCAGCTACTGCATCCCTGGTGGTACAGTGAATCCAGGGATCCCAAGTCCCTCCACCTTTCTACATTTGCCTGCTTAGCCTTTCCTCTCTCATGCCTCAGACCAAGCACTAATCCTGCCATTTCCATGTCTCATCCACACTCCCTACACCTGATGGGATGTGCAGAAGGAAGATGGCTAGCTCAGTCCTGGAAGCACCAGCCCCTCTTTCTTCTTATATGCAAAGTATTTCAAGCCCATTTGGAATGCCTTCGTGAAATTAATTTGCTGATGTTGGTTCAAGCCTGGTGGACACCTGCACGTCCCATTTAATCCAAGCTGACAAGTGCTGCACCTCTGCCCGCTTCTCTGGTTCCACGTGGAGCCCATTGCTGGATGCCGGTGAGGGAGCCCTGCTGAGGCTGCCGATGCTGCACAGTGCTCAAGCAAGAATAGACAGGGAAATTAATTTGAGAGTGAAGTCAGTCCCACAACCTTCATCAGCACGGAGATTCGCAAGCAGGCCTGTACATTAATAAAGCTTCCTGTGGGAGTAGATGTTGCCTTTGATTTGCATGTGAATTCAATGCTAGTGAGAAGTGCCAGACTGTCAGACATGGAGACCAAAGTCTCTTATCTTTCCAAAAGCTTCTGTAGCAGTTTCCCCACATTTCCTTAATCATCTGCCTTGTCCTCAACTTACTGAACAGGCAGTAGAGAGTAAAGCTGGACTCGGTTCAACTCCTGCTGCTGCCAAGTCCTGAAACAAGGGTGCCAGGACTGTTTACTGCTAGCCAACAGCTCTGCTAACGTGGCCCTCTCCTCACGAGCAGGTGCTCTGACATCTCCAAGCTCTTTTCACACGTTCCTCCCCACTGCCATAATTACATCCGAAATCTCCACTTCTGCAAGTGAACAATTGCAGGGGCTGTGGTAAACAGAGCTCATGTTTGTGCATCCTGGCAACTGCATGGTCCTTCACAGGACAGGCAGGCAGAGCTGCCACGAGCCCCCAGCACCGCAGAGGTGATTCAGGTATCCAGCCCGTGACTACCAGCAGCCACGTTATGTGCCACCTATATGCACTGCTTGAAGAGCCTGCAAGCTATGGGACAACCAGACCCAGATGTCAACCCTGGCCTCCAGTAGCTAATCACAGAGCAGCAGCAGCAATGATTCTCCTCTCTGCACCGAAATACAGACAGGAAATCTTCCCACTTACTGAAGGAAGAGAAAGAAAAGCGTCCCCTAGAAAGTGCATCTTCTGAGTGCCATGGTTCCTGGCCACTATCAACAGGATTTGAAAGGACAACATCAGTAAGGGGCTCATACCAACCAAGTCATCTTGATTCTGCTCGGTGCTACGCCTAACTGCAAGATACAGTAATGAACTCCCAAGCTGTTTTCTTATCCATTAGGAAATCACCCAGAGATAAGGAGATTTTCTGGCGTAAAACAGAGAGCAGTAAAAAGGCAACCGAAACGCTGTACTTTAGAGAGATTGACCAAACTAGGGATGATATGTGGGAGCCAACACGGGGTGACACTAACCCACGAAACATTTTAACAGCACGTTCACTGTGAGATGAATCAAGCCTGTTTCATTCAAAGATGCCGCAGATTAAGTGGGAAGCCCCATCGAAAATCCCTCTCCCTGTGCTTAGGGAAGTGGCAACCATTTAAGGTTTCCCAACTAGCTAAGTACCAGCGGGGGGGAGAAGTACGCACTTGAGATGACCAAGACCATCTTATTGCAAGACAGACAGAATGCGAGTTGTTTGCCCAGCTGTTGTTTGCCCAGGCACTGTTACCACCCAAGTTACTGTTGTAATTCAACATTTCAGGCAAGCAGCTCAATCTTTCAGTTTCACCATCCTCTTTGGGCAACTTCTGCTCAAAGGGTAAAAACATATCACTGCCTCTGATTGCATGTGGCTAGGAACTCCTGAAGGGGGCTGGGGAAGGGAAACACACTGGAAAGAAAAAGAGCAGAACTTTAAAAATAGAAATGCTGCTTAAATGCCATATACTTGCTTACAGCATTAGTACATAAGGAAAACAGTAACAGGATCCAGTCCTATGGAGCCTCTTGCTAACTTGTTCCACCACTGCAGCCAGTACAACAAGGCAGCGACTCTCCAACTGTTTTTCCATCAGCCTATTTCTATTGAAGAAAAAGAGCTCAAGCTCCTCCTTTCCTATCTGCTCCAACCGATATTAAAATCAATCAGCTATTAATGAAATGTGAAGACCCGAGCTATAATGAGCCTGACTCTAATGCCAGGAAAAGCTTACTTCTGCACCTGAGTTTTATCAGGCATGGAAAGACTGATCCAGGGAACTGCAGGACGTATGGAAAAGTATGTAAGCTGGAGGGTGGGCAGACAAGCAACAGACATGAGGATGCAAAAGAAACCGGCGTCCTGTCTGACTGCCAATTCCCAGGACAGTTGTGCAGTAATTGGCTGCCTCCGAAATGGAGAAGCATGCACACAGAAGGGAACAAAACAAAATCCCATGTGTTTTTACAGATTCCTAAGGATTTTGGGCCTTTCCAGGTGGACAAAGCTGCCCATCAGGAAAGCAACTTGAGAAAGGAGGAAGGAAGTGTTCCCAGAAATCAGAGATGGTCCCGCAGCCATCTGAAGTGTCCAAGCAGTAAATCTGGAAAGTTATACTCGCCAGCCAACATCATCATCTGTCCGTTATTTCAGTTATGGTCATTAAAAAGCAAAACACAACACAACAAGCGGAGAGAGATGAGACAGAAGATATTTTAAAGAGCAGGATTTACCCTTGGAGAAAAAACAACGCAACCCCAGTCCCAGACTCCAGAAGTGAGACCTTCTATGTTGACCTCAGAGCAGTAACAGATAGCTGGATCCTTACCCAGCTATGACTGCTGCTAAGCTTTCCCCACCATGTTTTGGGTGAAGCATGGCTTTGCAGCACCCAGACATGCAGTTCTCCACCATCTTATTTTTCCCAGAGTTTCACAATGGCTTTAGGCACTGAGGGACCACCCGGCTGGCAGGTAAAGGGGCCTCTCCCAGTGGAGACATGGCCCACCTCTCAGAAGGGTTTCCTGCTTCCATTTAGTCTCACAAGGCAAGTACCTTTGTTTCTCCCGGGTGGGACGAGGTGGGATTTAGACTCAGCCAGCAATCTCTCTTCTTTCTCAGCTCCCATCTGTCCTCACACCCCGCTCCACTCCACAGCTGCTCCCAGCAGAGCGGCAAGATGCAGCTCACAAGCTCGGAAGCCCGGATGCACCCAAGCTTCAGAGCTGCTTCATGTCTCTCCCACTCCTGCCTCCTCTATCTCCTCTCCTGCGACACCCTCTTCTCCTGGAGCAGCAGATGTAGAGGAGCGGTGGTAGGAGGCAGACACATTGGAGGGGAGCCCTGCTGCAGCTCTCCTCCGACAGGCTGAGGAGCCGCACAATGTGTGGAAACCGGCGAGGAGCAGAGCAGTATGCAAAGAGGAAAAAAAATAAAACATAGTGCAAAGCGACAGCAGTGGGTAGTGCTGTTCCTCTGGGAGGAACAGAACAGGGGGAGGTGAGATGAACCAACTAGAGAGAATAGGAAAGGAACCAAAATGAAGAGGAGGAATAAAATGTAGAAGACGCAAAAAAGAGAAGCAGATGTTCTTGCAGCACTTATTCCCTCTGACATTCGTACCCAGCTCTTTCATCTTCCTCCAGAACAGGGAAACGAGCTGCTACGTGCTCCCTCCCTGTTCCCACCAACCTGACCCTTCGCACCACACATGAAAAGGAGCCAAGGCCAAAAGCTCCAGCGCTGCTCCCAGCACCACAGGGAAGCCTGGGGATAATTACAGGCAGGACACAGGGCTCTGCTGTGGGACACAGCTAAGATCCAACACAACCTGGGGAAGCAGCTCTGCTGTCCAGCTTCCTCGCCAGCCTTGAATCGAGATCACCCTGATCCCCATCTCATCCTCTATTTCCTTGTTTCATTAAATAATCCTCCTTCATCTACCTCGTACCCAGCTCCCTTCCTCAGGTGCAGCAGAGGGATGCTGTGAGCCAGGGGAGACGCTGCTGGTTGCCTGTACCCAGCGCCTCGCTCAGCTGCAGCTCCTCTGCAAGGCTGGCTCCATCCAAGGGGCTACCAGCCAGCTCATCACAGAGGAGAGCTTCAACAACAATCCTTTACTCGAATGAAATGATCAGCTGGCCCTGAAGGCTTTGCTTAGATGCAGCAGACTGATCTAGCCAAGTGACTAATGGGTGATTCCCATACTGGAAAAAAGAGAAGGGACCTGGAGGTCCGCATGTACAAACCCCAGCTCACATCCTGTCCTTGATGTGACGGGGGCAGGCTTGGAGCAAGGGAGCTGGCAACGTGCCTCATGCTGAAGCATCTATGAGAATAGCCATAAAGAAGATGAGTCTTTATTTCTCTTCCAGCAGGCTTAGTTTCTTTCCTCTGGAATAGATCCTGGCTACCAGTTGAGGAGATCCCCTCCAGAAAAAGGCTCTGGAAACAGAAACCCTTCCTTCCAAACCCACAGGGTGGAGTTGCCTGTGCCCAGAGCTGCTACACTTTGTCCTCATGGGCACCAAGGTTACTTCTGCCTGCAGGAACAGGAGGACTCTGCTCCTGCCCTACCACCCTGCAGCCCACCCCATGGCTGGCAAGGTCCCTGCCTGCTATCCCAGCTCAGCAGCAGTGGGGACCCAGCCCCACGCAGTGGGACAACAGGGATTTATCTCCGAAAGACCCGGTTTTAATTTTGCATTCTACTCATGAATTCTGCCAACTTGGGGGAAAAGGAGGTCTCGGTTTTCTTCAAATACCCAGAGACCCAAAAGAGATGGAAGGGGGCAGGCAGGGTAAGAAGAGAAACCCAGCGAACACCAGAAACCTGCGAAGCCCAAACCAGCCACAACAACGGCTACAAAAATCCTATTCCTGAGGCACAAACAGAATCCTCAGGCAGTTGCACTGTAAAAACACCTTCTGTCCCCTCTTCTAAGAAGTCACAGTCAAGACTCATCAAAGCCATTTAAAAAGCATCTGGCAAAAAGTTCCCAAACATTAAAAATGTCTCTCTTTATTTTGGCATGTCAAGATTCACAGCATGTAGCGGTCTGTACCAGCAAGAAAGGAGGGATGGGCCAACACATCCTGGTAAAATGAGAAAGGATACAGATCTTGGCTCCCTGTGCAAACTGAACCAGAACTGAACTACGGCTGAGGGATGAAAAAAAATCTTATGGGATTTCCAGCTCGTTTCTGTAGGCTCGAGATCAGATTCTGAACTCCTGTGTTTATCCAAAAGTGAACCAGACCTTTGAATATTTGGAGGACTATTCACTGCTGAGCCGCGTTTTTCTTGGATGTCAAAAGCACGGGAAGTTCTCATATTTTTTAATAGGGAAGAGAAGAGGGATGAGGTGGGGGGGGAGGAGAAGGAAGAGTGCCTTTTTGTTGCTACAACATAAATAGTATATTGCATACAGCTGCTTGCGCGCTTCCCTGTGTGGTCAACAAAACAGGGAACATTATTTTAAGCTTGTTTTCCAAAACAACGTTATGACAAACTTGTACTGAGAGGCCCATGAAATAAAGCCCCTGACTGCAGACATCTCACCACGCACCAGCAGGCACCCGCTGCTCTTGGGTGAACGAAGGGAGCAAAATGTTGGGACAAGCCAAAACATGGGAAACGAATGCCGCAAATCACATCTCTGCACTTCAAGCCTATGGCACAACCTAATTCAGAACAGCTTCTGAAAACTTTCATTTTAAAAGATTCTGGTGAAGCAAAAATAGGCAAGGTTCAGATGGAGGCGACAAAAATGATTAGAGGTCTTGGCAGATCCAAGGAAAGATTGATAAGGGTGGGAGTGTTTAGTTTAGCAAGAGATGAGTAAGAGGGGTGATGATAAAAGTACACAAATTGTGACTCGGCCTGAGAAGGTACATCTGGTGCTATTTGCCATTTCTCATAAGGAAGAGAAAGAGGACATTGAATGAAGTCAGGAAGCAACAACCACCACAAAAAAAATTAAAGCAGATAAAGGGACGGGGTTTTTTCTTTCTTAATACACAACTCATAATTACTCTGGAACTTACTGTCACAAGATATCACCAGTGCCAAGAGCACGGGGTGGATGCAAAGAAAGGATTAGACACTTGCACAGATAGTAATGGGAGCATTTACAGCTACCTCTGGAAAGATAAAAAAATAAATCAGGGTACAAATGTTTATGCTTCAGGGCATGGGCCAATCATAAATCGCTGCAGGCTAGGAGGAAACTTCTCCCCATGGACAGGTCCTCTAAGTGTCCTTCATGGGCTCCTGCCCAAGGACTACAGCCAGGGCTGGAGAGACCATGTCCAATGGGATGCAACTGCTCCTTCCTTGCCTTCTCATGTACCTCCATCCCTCAACTACTAACCTCAAATCCTGTTCCCCCAGCTCATCCTGAGCCCCCTCAACCCTCGGGGAGCCACTGGGCACAGGGTGGCTGGCCACATCCCCCAGCCCAGCCCCAGCCCACGTCACCTAGCCCCAAGACACTCATTTTCTCTTCCTTCTTTCATCACGTTTTGAGTTTCGGGTCCTAATTTCCCCAGCCCTTCCCCTCCCTGGTATTTCCACTGACGTTTTTTCCCTCTCTCAAAAGTAAACCCACAGCTTCAGTCCCTGTCACCCATTTGGGCTCCCCACTGAGCACTGACCCGCAGGAGCTGGCGGGTGAAGCACCCACCTCCTGCTCCCCAGACCTACCAGCAACGTGCATACTTGAACTCAACTTCAAGCTGTCAGGCAAATTTTCCCGGTTTGGATCTGAAACTGTTCCATAGAGCAAACCTACATCCCTGAAGAGGAGGACGACCCTCCTGCCGATACAGCACCTGCGGGGCAGCAGCAGTCAGGCGCTATTACGGACCGTGGAGCTCATCAACGTGCTGGAACTGACATGCGATTCGGGGAGACAAAGAGAGATTCTGAAAGCAAGTCAGTCTATTAAATTTATACCTACCTGCACAATGTGAAACAAACCACATCTCGGTTCCCTTTCATGTGCATGACAGTCTTAACTTGTTTCTTTTAATCCCATAAAAGCAGCTAAAGCATGCAACATGCTTCCCAGAGATGAGGCAAACCTGTATTTTACTTCCTGACAGTGATTTAGTTTATAGGGTGGGTTGTTGGTTTGTTTTTTTTCAGAGAAGATAATGAGCATTGTCCTAAGCTGGTATTACAAAGGAAATACTACACGCTACATGCTAGACACCTGGCATTGAAAAAAGAGTCACATAAATCGACACTGTCTGTAACGGACCGGATCCAGCTGCAACCCCTCGTGCTGCACAGACACAGATATCGGCACCTAAAAGATCCCAGCAGCACTCTCCAAGGTTTTCTTCAGAAGTCAGCACCCTTCTACAAATTGAAAGTGTCTCTCCTTTAGTCAGCCCTACCCCAAGTAGGACTAGGGAGAGGAGCAAGGATGTGCTGAGGCAGAAATGACTGTGTAATAAATCCAGCAAGTCCAAAGGGGTGAAGCAGTAATGCATGGAAACGTTGCACACAAGAGGGGCTTTTAAGTGCTTTTAATTCCGAGCTGCAAACCCAATAAGCTGCCAGAAGGCGGAGACCACCGAACATAAGGGGTTAATGGCCTTGCTAAAGAAAATGATACACATAATTTCTTTTTATCATAAAACAATACATTTATTATTTTCTGTATATCTGTTAAAGGGCACAGCCTTCTGAGTGGAAAACAAAACACAGCTCGGTCACATGTTTATTTGCTTCAGCTACTCCCTTTCCCTTCTGATAAATAATCAAACATGCCATCCAGAAAAAACAAAACCAGTGAGCTGGGAAATTTGATGGTCATCAAATAGACTAAGATACCAAGAAAAGCAGCCCACTGTTCCCACAGTGAGTTTTCTGCCCCACACCTACACTAACATCTGAGTAAATAACTTCAGTAAAAAAAAACTCTTTCCATTTTCCCCATGCAATTACTCCTACTGTTAAACAAATTGTCCTTAAGGCAGTTGCAAACACCATTTTTTTTTCCCCCTGCAAAGTAGAACAACTTCTGAACATTAAAAAGCCAGACTAGCAATATATTTTGAAAATATGTTTGTTGTACTTGCGGTTTGGCTGCACACACAGCTTGATTTCTGCCTCGCTCTCTCTTCTAGGAAGATGGGGGTTTACAGCTTAAAAATTTAAAGTGTATTTGGATCTCGGAGAGGCAGGAAAAGCCCGAGGAGGATGGGTTTTCTCCATGGGGCAGGCATATTTTCCATTTTCTCTTATGTTTCACACTCCATGAGCACCGCGAATGCTTACCAAAAACTAAAGTTACCTGCTATTTCAGTGGACTTTTGAAGGGGGGGGGGAGAAACAACCAAGAAATATCAAGTAGTTTTTTAAGTCACTTGAGCAGAAAGGGATAAAATCCAGCGTACGTGTTGCAACACGGATTACCCAGAGGATCTCCACTATCTTCCAACAACCCCTGAAGACCATTCATACAACAATCATTAATACTGAAAAACTGCAGAGAAAATCCCTCACGTGAGAAGTTAACAACCATTACCCGGCGTGAGCACGCTTTCCCTTTCCTTTTGTAGTACCACAGGTCTAAACAATAGCAATATGAATGAGATAATAGCCATGCTTGTCTCAGCAGCCTGATTTTTATTAGCATGAAATTGGTACAAATATTAGCGAGGCTGGTTCGCACGCGGTGCCAGAGCCACGATGCAAACAATGTGCAAGAAACAAAAAGGGACCCTGCAGGCTTGCACCCCTCTCTTTTGCTGCCCAGAACAGCAACCACATTGACTTCTTTTTGGGGCGTTGTTTTGGGGCTTTGCTTTTTGCTATTTGTGCAAACGCGAGGAGAAGCCACAGCACCCGGCAAGCAGCAGGGACAGTGACACACGGCTGCTCTCGCTCCAGAGGGACGTCGCAAGGCAACAGGCACCCCAAAAGAGGACTGAGTCCTCGCCATGGTTCTCTGAAGCCGCTCCCCAAAACCCACCCTCGTTGTCAATACTGCAGTAAACAACCTGAACCGGCTTCTTCTGCTTTAAACCTAAGCAATTCCCCTCTCCCGTGCTGCCAAGCTGCCCGTGCAAGGCAGCAAGTTAGAAGTTCAGCCCTGCCTGCACGCTCCTTTTCTCTGAGCGCTCGCAGAGAAAATGAAGAGTTTAACAGAGTAAGCTCTTACTGTCTGCCTTTAGATTTCCGTCTTCGCGCTGGAGATGTGTTTCTGGCTGTTTCTGTGAAGCGGGGGCTGAAGAATGGTAAAAAGATGTTTGAATAAACAGGAAGTGCTGTGCAGCCGGAGCGCAGGCTGGAGGGAGACGGCGCTGGAGCACTGCCCTTCGCCGGCAGCCACCAGGTCTCTGCCTCCACAGTAGCAACCTCTGCTTTTACTAAATGACAAAGAAACCGCAACGCATTCCTTCCCTAATTCTTCCCTTGCAAAGTGGTGAGATCGGCTGGGGCTCGCAGGTAAGCTCCAAGTTGGGTTTAGCACTACACCAGGCACAAAAATCTAGCAATTCTGCATTATTAAATTCTCCATCTCTAAGCAGAAACATGCACAACTAATTATGTCCCCAACTAGACCAAACAGAGGCAAAAAGCACACCTCACTTCTGCATCTAGGCAAATTCACATTTGCTTGAACGTAAGTTCAGCCAAGCCTGACTTTCCTACCCTGTACGGTGCTGTAAGTTGCTTTTAAAACTGGCTCATGAGGCTGGCTGGGCTTCAGAGCTGTTTTCTCCAACTGCACGAACTGAAATATAAACAACCACCCAAGAAATGTAACTTGTCTCGGGCGCAGGACTTGCACCCAGCGTCTCCGAAAGAGGATTCCGGCAGATGCTTTCCCTTCGTTGTCATCTCCTTCCCCTCCCTACAACAAACTACCTATTTAACTCGAGATGACTAACTAACTGTCTCCCCACCCAATTATCAAAGCCCTGTCTTCTGTTATATTGGTGACATGACACAGATATTGTCAAGAAAAAGTAAACTGGGGCTGGCACTTGAAGGCAGCTCGTGAAGAGATGAGCAGTCGAACAGCCATATTCAATAAAAAAGAGGAACAGGATTCCTTTAGAAAATGTATTGCTGTTGTGGCAACGTGCTGCCGCCGCTGAAGGGACTGATTTGTTATTTAGCATGTAGTCTTGGACTGTCTGTCATTCTGGGTGCTAATGCTCTGCTAAAATAACTCATTGGGAGCTGTCAGTGGGATGTTTACATAGGCCCCCAATCTTTTCTTCATACAAGGAAATTTTTTACTGGAATTCATCTTCTTTTGATCTCACATTCAAAGCAACAGCAGCTTGATAGACATGCAAGTCTGAAAGCAAATCCAGACGCTGAAGATAAACCGCCAGAGTATGACAGGCAGGAGCATCTAAAGCTTATAAAAATGAAGAGAACAGCATGTCGTCTGCGTATTACAATAGCAGAAATCAAGAGACATATTAGGTGGAACTGATCAGCCACAAAAACAGTTCAAAAGGCAGATCATAGAAACAGAAGACTAAGCTGGAAAAAAAATAAAATTGGAAAGATCTGCTTTACAGAGGCATCACCTCCTTTCTGAGTACCACAGCGCTTCCGCTCCAGCATGTAAACTTAAGGGGAAAAAAAAAGAGGAGGGCTTGTGCCATTCCCACTAACTCAGCAGTTCTTACCTTCAACTCACCAATTAATTTGCAGACTGTACGTTTCAATTACGTGTTATTCAAAGTGAAAAAAAACCCAGGACACTGTGCCACTAGTGTCTAGCCAGCCCTCCAAAACACCGCAGGGATGGGGAATCTGTGCCTCTTCATTAGAGAACAGGAGAATCGCGTCCCCCTCAAGGTGCAAGAGCGGCCCTGGCCTCAGTCCCTGCCACCATTTTAGCTGTAGGTCTTTCAAAGGACTCAGTCTTGGGATGCTCTCGAGCTCTGCCTCTCCCACCAGTGTAGAAATATTAGTTCAGAAGATAATTTTGTTTAAATTGAATTACGTGTGCCATGGAGTCCACAGCCACGGACCGAAGGCGACACTTGCCGGGAAACAACTGCTGAAACTTTCTCTAGAAACCCATACATTTTTAATTTTCTTCCCCAAATAAGCTTCTTATTCTAATTGAAGTCAGCAAATATAATGAAAAAGTAATTCTCAAACAATTTTGTACTTAGAGCTGTTTGTTAACAAACACTGAACGAGCAGCAGTGTTAGGTTAAAGGGCAGCAGGATTCCACATTATAATTTAGCCTGCGGTTATTTCTGATTAAGAACACCCTCCGGGACAGCAAAGCAAGATCTTCTCTTGCAGCAGGCACAGCTTTTAAAATTAGCCTCTTCTCCATAATAAAACCAACAGGAAAACTGTGGATTTAAAACTGTACTAACCAATTTGAAGTGCTGCAATCAGTTTATGTCTTGCTTTCTGCAAAACACCATTCCCTGCCTCCTTCAAGTTACAAATGTAAAAATGCTTCCTGGATTCTGAAACTGTTGTAAGAAAGTCACCTTCTGTCATGCTTATGTAGCTATCTAATGTGCTAAAGGCTGATTATTTATCTTTAAACTGTACTAGTTTAATCTTTTAAGGTCACCACTAATCTGCTCCAACCTTTTAAAAAATAGCAGCTTTCAAGACTTACTGCTGGAATCACTAAACTCAACGCTGAATGTCATTGTAACTGATACATTAGCCAGAATGAGTGCAGTTTTACAATGTAAACACCAAATTAAATCCCCACCTAAATGAGAAGAAAAATACGATCTCCATGCCAGGAGAAATGTCAGTAAATAAGACCAACACCGTGCTATTTCACACAAATATCGTTCCAAATCACGCTGCTATTTCTTTCCCTCCTCCCCCTCCCTTCCCCAGTGCAGAACAGGCAAAACTTGCGTGTAATTTAAAGGATCATTAGGTGCTTTTTCTTTATCTTTTTCCTTTCTCAGCAGCAACTTTGCATGCCCGCTGCAAAGCCTCATGACAGCACTGGGAAGTCACTGTTAGTCCAAAAACCCCCTCACAGGTTATTTGTGTGTGTGCTGCACAGCAGCCCTACTGTAGCCTTCTTTCTTCTTTTCCCCTAGACTTCTTCTGGACTTGAATGTCACAGTAGACCTTGAATGTGAAATGGCTTCAAGCTAATTGCTTTAATTGCTTGAAGATGTGCAGGCAGGTGAAACCCGATCCCCTTGGCCATTGTAGAGACCAGGAACAACACAGGAATGTTTACACAGTGGTTTGAGTTTAATAGACAGTAGAGCCGAGTTTCAGACAGCTAGCAAAAACACAGCTAATAGGTGACCTCTTAATGTAGTCCTCCTTTCTAAAAACAAAATACAATTTCATTTTATACAAGGCAATGTCCCTAAATGCCAAGGTTATCTGCTTGACTTTTTGAGTGAGCATGCACTGCATTGCACCTGACATTTATACCAGAAACTTTATCCTGAATGCATTTCCTTCCACCTTAAAACAAAAAGCACTTTATGTGTCAGTCACCTTACAAACAGATTAGAGCTGGATGGGGTTTCCTCCTAAGTGCAGTCATTTTAATTTAAAATTGAGTGGTTTTCACCACCATCATACTCCTTTTGCCCCGAAAACACATGGCAGGGCATGTAACCCGAACCACCTCACTGCCGCATCCCCGCATCCCTTCTGTATCCCCTCACCTGGGCACTCCCACCCTCCAGCAGCACTGGTCCAAGCCCTCAGTGGAGTCTTCTGGAAAGGCAAAGTATGACTTTTAATGACTTTTACTGCTTTTCCAAAGCTTCCAGTACATTTGCTACACACTGTGAATATTATAGAGACTGGCTGCGATGTGCTTTCTCAAAGGCACAGCCTGGTTTCACGCATGGCACAAATTCGGCAGCTCTTCCTCAGGCAAAACTCCTCCTGATGGAGAACTGCAGCACATGGGGTCAGGGAGAACTAGGCTTGCTTTCCAAGAATCATGAGGTAAGTAAAACACACTGGAAACCAGCTAAAGCCTGGTGAGCAGGTATAGCACAAGTGTAGGAAACAAAGTAGAAAGAGCCCTTTTGGCAGTAGCAGTAGCATAAAGGTATTTACTGTAGATCTCATCCAAAAAACAAACAATGCAAACAGGTAATACCTAACAGTCATTTTCCTGGCACAGGCACTTCAAGTTTTGTTGCCAAACTTAAGAAAATGGTTAAAATCACTTGCACTGAGTGAATATCAGCAGGGAAATGACATACATTGCCTCGCAGATAAATAGGAATAAATAAACTAGCATTTATGTAGGAAGGAAAAAGGGAAGGCAATCTAAGGAACAAGCCCAGAAAGAGCACGAACACATAGAGGCAAAGGAGAGGAGGCTAAACTAGCGTGTATTTGGTACCACCAAGAAAGGAAAACAGCCCCAACCCCAGATCCCTCCATGTAAAGGGCATTTCCAGTCTGATCTTTGCAATTCTGCTCAGAAGGTTTCAAATCCTCTAGTACCTTACGCTGAAGATACCACCACCTGCCCTGGGTAGAAGCAAACAGAAGCAGGAGGAAGGCTGCTCCAGCCACTTCTGGATGCACCCCTGGTTTTGCAGGAAGACAATAGAGGCTGGTTGCTGTGCTCTACCTTGCCTGTTACTCCCAAGCCTCAGAAGCAAATGAGTAACTGATCTTAAATAATACAGAACAAAGGGAACAATAGGAGCTAGGAAAGTGAACCGGGATACTTGGGAACATGCTCCTCTCTGTTGAGAGACAATCTCACCAGCGCGCACACACACGCATGCACTGAGTTGTTGTCCTGTGTCCCCCCACATCACCTCCAAAACACTCAAATTCTGGGTTTAATGGATGTTTTTTCAGTACCCCAAAAAGAGGAGGAGGGGAGGGAGAAGGAGAAAGTTCAGAATAGGGGAAAAAAAACCCAAAGCAGCAGAAACAGTGTCAATGTAAAGATTTAGTATAAACTAGTTCAAGCCTGTGGGAGGAACGCTAAGTGGAAAAAGTAAACAGGGTCCCCCCAAGAAGCTCCCCTGGCAGGCAGCAGGCGGCCGTGCCTGGTACCGCAGTGCCCCGCGCCTGGGGAGGTCAGCCCAGCTATGCTGAACTGACAGGTTCAGTTTACAGCAGGCCAGCACTTTGTTTGGATATACTGGCCTTGCTCACCGCCAGCTTAACAACAGATGGCTAGAAAACTTTCATTATGGTGCAGAGGGCTGAACTGCAAACAATCGGGGAAAACTGTGAAAAGTTTAACTCTCTGCAAGCCGAGCAGGGAAGCGCTGCGCGGGCCGGCCGGCTTCCAGCTCCTGCCCTCTGCATCTATGCCTTTAAATTAATTAAAGCAGGATGGGATGATTAATCATACCTGTGCACCGCGGTCCTGGGGATGCTTGGGAAAAAAAGAGTTTGCCATTTGACAAGGTCATTTCAATAAAAGTAGAATTCCAGAAGAAAATGGACTTTGACGGATTGCAAAGCTGATTTTAAACCTTCCTCGAGCCCGTGGCTTCAGGAAAGTTACGCAAAGTTTCTGCAATAATCCCCCAAACACATTTATCAGGAGCTTTCTGACCAGTGTCCTTCCATCTCCAGAAACGGAGCCTCCATCCCTCAAATTCCCACTTCACACTTCCACACACGATGGCAAGAGAAGGCCACCAAATAATCTAACACACAGATCTGAATATGATTTATCCAAATCTGTGTATAATTCAAATATTCATCTAATTGATTCCATTCATACGCACCCTAATATCTTTTAACGCTCTAAGGCAGGTTATAAATGCACCTTCCGAGGTTTAATTCAATTGACAATCTTATATACATCTCATCACTGGAAATGCATTATTTTATATTATTCAAGAAATGAACGAATCTGTTTTCCACAAATGTATTTTAAAAGCGACTCTTTCCTGTTATTGAAAGAAAATTGTGTTTATTACTCCTTTAGCATAGTGTAAACTCATAAACGTCAACAGAGAGTACAAGGAAAACTGTCAACTAAATATTGTTTCCTTCATGAGCTGCTCTTCCAAGTCAATTACGCCTTTCAACTTCTGGGGCATTGTATGATAAACTGGCAGTAAAAATCATTCACATTAATATACCATGGTGCCTTGCCTGCAAAAGGTAATTAAAGAAGTAAATGACTCATAAGAATAGACATATTAGCTGCAAAATGAAAGGCAACTGAGCTGCCACATGAAAATATGTACCATTAAGATACTGCATTTTCATATTCCTGTAATCAGCTTCAGTAGACTAATGCTTATTTAATCCAGTTCTCTGCTAAGTCCATCAACAACTGTTTTTTGCTGTTTTCTCCTTGACTGAACATTATGTGTGCAGGTTTGGAATAAATACTGCAATAAGATTTTTGCATAGTCAATTGAAGAACAGGTTTTTTATCTTTTAAAAACTATTTTCCTTTCCCACCAAGATGAATACAGCAGATAAAGGTATCAAGAAAACCCCCATTTTCTGGGGTTCTTTTAGCGCTGATACGCTTTGAGTGAAATACATACCCTATTCTACCATTCACCATTTTGATTTGTGAAACTATTAGCAGGAAAAACAAGCCTAATGACTCCCATCTTCCAACTTTCCTATTCTTCATGTTGGAAACGATTTGCCTTGTTAAAGCATGTTTTCATTAGGGTTGGAAAAATGAGACTGGTTTTCTCTTTCTTAAGTCTTTATGACAAGGTGGGGAATGGAGAAGAGGAGGAGATGCCGGCTGGGATCCTGAGCGGCAGCGCCCTCCAAGAATGCGCATATCCCAATGACTTGCCCTCCTCAGCCTTGACTTTTGGGAAGCTTCAGATGACAAAAGACCCAAACTCCAAACCCACAGACACCATCCCGACATCCCACCCTGGCAGCAGGACCACCGAGCTCAGTGCCAGCATGCTCCTGATCTTTGGTAACAGCCTTCGCTGTGAGCACATCTCAGCCCACCTCTGCTCTGTGGCTGTCATTTAAATCCAAGCTGTTTGGTAAAGAGTGTTGGGTTTGACTTCCCAAGTCTGTCCTTCTCCTCCCAAGAGGATGGCAGGGAGATGGTGACATTCAGAGAACAAAGTGCACTTATCTCCATCCTCCAGAATAACACCCTGCAAAATACCCAAACAATTACAACTCATCCTGTTTGTGAACAGTAATTAACATACTCTTCTCATCACAGTAATAGCTCTGTAAGGCCAAGATCCAAACTGCTTTTGACTGTATAGCGACCACAATTATTTCATTTCCTGAAGTATGGGGTGGAGTTAACTCCAGTACCTCAGCTATCACCATGGTGTGCCTGTTGACAAATGTCAACTTCTCTAAATTGCAGAGGCTGCACATCTACCATCCACCTTTATTTATATGCCAAACAGAGGCTTCTCCTTGCAAAAAAAGATTTTTCAATAAAAATCTTAACATAATGCTTTGCAACCTGCATTATATGTTGCTTATTTATCACTATCAGTACCAAATAGCATTAAGACTTAAAATATAGGATCAATCATTATTTAAACCGTATTATTGCTCCTCCATTTGAGCAGACACCACTTTGCACCCACAATTAATGAGCTCTAGTCCTTTTTCTAATTAAGGAACAAAGGTTCTTGTGTGCAGAGTATAGAGTGACACTGTCTAGAGAACACACATTTAAATAGAATAGAATCCTTCTAATTACCTTACAATAGGATTTTTCATATCCAGGAACATAATAGGATCAAGAAATTAGAGCATTTCCAACAGCATTTACAAATAAGTCATTACAAAACACTGTTAAAAGGTAATAATGTATCCCTAAAAATAACAGGACCTTATGGAGACTAGTACCTAACACTTCCATATTTATGTAATTCACCTCTGAGCACTGACACAGGGAAAAGGCAATACAGAAACTATTATGCATGTGTATAGGTAGAGACAAATCCAAAAATATCAGGAGTTGGCTATTAGAGCATAACATACTTCAGGCTAGTGCAGATTAGGATCCAAGCACGTAATTAAGAAAGTCAGAAAGGTAACCTGCCTTCAGCCAGTAATTAGGGCTGTTAGAAACAGGATACTGCCTCTTAAAAGTGTTACAAATACACCGCACTACTAAATAACCTGCACTGCTGGGAAAGTAGACTTGCTATCAAGGGCAAAGCTGCTATACACTGAGGTAACAGTAAATGACAGACTGTTGTTCAAGTCCATTAGCTGCTATGTGATAGGAGCACATTCACTAGCACACGACCTGTGAAAAATCTTAGATCTCTTTAAATCTTTGAATTGGATTGCTGCATTAATTCTTAAGAACTGCAATCCTTCAACCAAGTCAAATTACCCTCATTAACAGGGGAAAAACTGCCTCTGCAATAAGTTTAAAAAAAAAAAAAAAAAAAGATATTTATTACCTATAATCACTTTCACGTACTTCACCTGGAAGTGTGACAAGCTGGGACAACAACTTCAGAGGCTGGCACCAGTTCAGGTGCCGGTGGGGATGGGACAGAGGGGACGCACGCGGCATGTGCGCGCTCCTGCGTGCGCTCAGCATCAATAAATGTGCTTCTTGTGGGGAAAAACCTCAATGAATGTTCTAAGAAAAGAAAAATCACTAAGAATAAGCACAAGCACTGAAGCGATCTCTGTGTGTGCCACTGAAATAACCGCAAAAGAGGAGGGGAAATTCTCCAGTTATTCAAGGCTTGATTAGAACACTACTTCATAATTAGGCATGTTACAAGTATTGTCATCAACCAGAAAATTCATGTACTAACTAAAAGGTCTCAGAATCTGGCTCAAGCCTTCCATTCATTAACAACATCTGCTATTAATGTTTAACCCTCATAAACATGCACAAAACGTTCAGCATCCAACAAAGATTAAAAATAAATATTCTGTTGTTCTAGCTCATCCGCGTGGCGATCTGCGCGGTTCTGAGAGGATCGGGATCACTGAAACAGCCCGGAGATAACAGACAAATATTTGGTCTTTGTTGGAAAGAAGGTATTTCTTTCTCCAGTCACTGCTTCTCTGCACTTCAGATGTTACAGCTTCCAAGCCAGGCCAGCGCAGCACAATAAACAGCAATGCAGGCATACACACATACATACACCTCTACGACGGTATGAATCATTTATTTTAAAGGTGAAACTCCCTGGAACAATTCTCAGGCCGAGTGTTTCAAAGGACCCTCTGCTTAAATTTTTTCTAATTTAAAAATGAGCATTCCTGGGACCAAAGATTCACTGCAAAGTGGGGAGCTAAGTCCAGGATCCAGAAATGAGAAAGAGAGCGTTTCATCTTCATTTTACTGCTGTGAGTCCAGATGAGTTCCCTGATCTCGCAGTCAGATCCTAATGGGCAGGTCTTTGGGAAGAGTCTTTGGAAAGACTCATTTCCACCACTGTGGTTTTAATGTAAGCAGAGCAATCTGCTTGTGCAGGCTCATTTACAGCGTGGAGACGGAGCTAAGTGGTGAGCTAATGCGACCCGACCCTCTAATGACTCCTGAGAACGCATCAGGACATCCCCCATCCCTCTTCCCATGGATGGGTGTGGGTAGCACACATCCCTGTCCCTACCTGTCCCCACCTTGGCTCACACCACAGGCAGGTCCTACAGCTCCCTCTTGCCCGCACACACAGGCTCTGACCCTGTCACCCTCTCCCTGCATGCTGACCCCCACTCCTCTGTGGGGGTACCATGGTACCGGCACCAGGCAGGGGAAGATCCAGCCTGTTCTCATCTGACCAAAATGCTTTTTTAATTTGCAGTAACACCAAGATACAAACCAAGCCACAAAAGTAATGAAAAATACAGCTCTTTTTGTCTTCAAACATGACATTCATGGCGGATTCACTGTCTGCATGTTGCAGCACGCTCTATTCTTAGCACCGTGCCTTTTAAAGTTAGGCCCATTATTTTCTACGGTGTATCAAGATCAGTATGTATAACATATGCCATATTGTTGACACTTCCCTGGATGTACTGCATGCCATATGCCTAAAGCACTAAAAGGGGTGATGAACAGAGTGGCAATACTGAAAGGAGAACAAGATACACTGAGCATGTTGAATGAATTCAGTTATATAATTCAGCCAATAAGGGTTTCCATACATTTAACAATCTCCTTTTTTTTTTTTCCTTTATTTTTTTTCCCCTCTCTTGTATAAAAACGAATTTAAGAACTTTCCACTGTGAAAAGTTAACACACTGGACACGTATTCAAAGCAAACATTTAATCACAGTGGGCCTGCCAGGTCTAAAAAGTATACATGTAAAGATAGATCATATATAATCACACCAATAAAACAAACAAAAAAGGACGATTCATACGTTTTAGCAATAAACTACAAAAATAAAATATACAGTTCTGCTCCTGCTTCTACCTGTCCTTTATTCTACCTTGCATAAATCTATACCCCAAGTCCAATTCCTAGAACTAGGGAAGATGTCATCTTGCCCATCTTTAAAGGTTTATTTACTAGTTTCCGTACTAAGAATTATTATTTGAAGAACCCAGAAACTAATGCTCTCCTACACTACAGTATTTTTGTCCAAATCTTCTGGAACAGATTATAAAATTGAAATGTAAGAAGGAACACAGCCGAGCTATATTTATAACAAGACGCTACTCTTCAGCATCTGGTACACACACATGTGTATCCTCATTTCTATGCCATCCCTGTGCACACTCTAATGGGTACACTAGCTGCATACTTGTCACTAAAGAAAAAAAAAAAAGAGGAAAAAAAGGAACTGACTCATCACTGAGAACAGTTTTGACAGTACTTGCATGCAGAGCCCTGGCAGAAAGGTTCAAGCTATTCAGTTCGCCACTTGGGACCAGCTACAAATGACATACCTTGCACTGAATGAATAGTTGGGAAAAAATAAAACCATGCCAGCTCTTGGCACAGGTACAGGCTGGTTGCACAGATGAACCCAGGTCTAATCTGCAAGTTTAGTCCTTGGAGCTATGTGCCACCTGGAGGAAGGAACAGATCTGGGATGTCTGGAAAGCAGGTACTGCTACAGAAAACTACTGAGGCTCCACTGCCGAGACACTGAAAGGGTTCCCAGGAAAAGGGAAGAGCATTGCAGGAATGCCCAGGTGTGCAAAGGCCCCTTCCAGGGGGAGCATCCCGACTGGCACTGAGCGCAGTGGATGAGTGGGGAGCATGGCTGTTCCTCACAGAGATGCTGCTAGTGCTCTGGAGTTAACGATGCCATACAAAGCTGGAGCTTCCCCGTTCTCTGTCATTAGTGCCACCACACACCCACAGGCAATGGATCCAAGGGGCTATGAGAAGATAAGGAGAATCCATTTTAATTTCAAAACATGACAATTCTGGCACAGGAGATGACTAAAGAAGATCAGTTCTGTTACATCTCAGTGTTGAATGGGAATGTTGCATTTTAAATGTACACACACATACCTATTTATCTGAGTAAGCAACATCATTAGCAGCATAAAACAAGGTAACAGAACATGGGACTTGTGTTAAAGTGTAAGGCAGAATTCTCTTAGTGAAAAACATCAAAGAAAAAGGAACACATGCTGAAGTTTAAAAAGTCTATGTCTAATACAGAACATCAAGACTGTAAGAAAAAACCACAAACCAACAACCTCCCTGCTCGCTTCGTGCTATTTTCCTTAGAAACAAACCTAGCGCTTACTGCTGACCTGGAATTAGCTGTCGCTGCCAGGTCAAAGCACTGGTTGTATTATCCACTAGTGGATAATATTATCCACTCAGACAAAAATTTATACACACAAATTTCACACTGTCAAAGATTAGGACAACTGGAAGTTTTGTGAGTGGAACGCTTACCTTCATCTGCATTAGGCCAGGAGGTAAAGGGGGGCATATGTCCCAAAAAATTAGGAAAGGAAAGCGTTTGGACAGGCATGCCAGTGCCCACTCTGGTCCTGCTCCGAGCTTTCTTTGGAGGGAAAAAAAACCAAAGCAAAACAAAGCAAAGCAAACCAGAAGAGTTTTGTCTTGCAGAAGCCACAAGTTTGCACAGGAAACAGGTAAAGAGGCATCCTTGTGCTGTTAGTACATTACGCTTGGCCACACATCAAGTAATGGAGTAAAAAAGTCTTTTACCCTCTGCTGTCTAACTCGGGATAGTCCATACAGAGTATAGCCAAACTTTCTACTAGCTGTTGGCAACATTAGTTTGATGGAATTCATCCAGTTCCATGTGCACTACTGTCCATATTAGGAAAAAATCCCCACTTGACACTGGCATTGGGATCCAGCCCTATCCACAGACACCAGCAGCACTACAGATTTTTCCTTGGGAGCCTGGTTGAGACACAAGGACCACAGCTATGCCCAAGACCCTTCATAATGAGTTTCATATACGGCCAGAAACAATCCATCCAGGGCTAACTGAAACATGTCTTGTGCTTGCACTGTAGAAAACCACACACACCAACACACAGGCAACAAAAACAAAAGTAAAAAAATCCCCTAACCCACCCTGTGGCAAACTTTGTTTCCTCCTTCTTGCAGTGCTGGTGACGTTCACAGGAGAGCTCAGAAGGGTAAGAGGGCATCGCTAACATGGCAGCTATTTAATTCCACCAGGCAGATCCCTGAGACCCGTAACAAGCGTCTGCTTCCTACCCATCAGACCATTAATCACTGAGACTCCTAAAAGGTTCAATTCATGTGCCCACTCAGAGAACTCATGAGATGCCTGATATGTCATCTGAGAAGGGAACAAAACTGTATTCTTCTCTGAACTGATGTAGCTCCTATTACCAAGAGACTCTCTCCCTTGGGAGCAACCAGAAGAGAGAAATGAAGGAGAGCTGACTCAAAGCTCTGCCTCACAGAGACACATAATTGATGCAGAAGGGGGAGAGAGTTATAAGGAATCTGCCACTACTTTTACTTTGCCAATAATCTGGGGAATTGGTGAAAGGATTTTGAAAGGGGTGAAAAATATCTTCAATTTTCACTAGCTACACGTTAGACTAGCAAAGACTCCCTCCAGCAAAGACTGCCCTCCTCCTTGGATAACAGCTTGGTAAAAGCAAAGGAGGGTTTTGCCATCTTAAGATTAGACCATTTCTTCTACTGACTATCTTTGACTCTTCTTGGGACACTTTGAGCAGCTGCAGATCATGCCTAGGCACCATGTTTGCTCACAGATCCTTTGTTTCCCTTGGTATCTGCTGCTGCAAAACCTCAATCCTTACCTACTGATGCTCTTAAGAGCCTGGGAGCCACTCACCTGGGAGACAGCTCCAGCTCCTCACCACCGCACAGCACCCAGGAGCCCAAGCACAGGGGTCCCGGGGGGACCCAGGCTCCATTCACTTGGGGCACGGCACTGGTGAACTGGGGGTAAGCTGATCCACCTGCACTGGGCAGAACTGTGACACATAGATGTGTGTCTATATACACATATCTGTGCATACGTATCATTTGACAGTGCCATTTCCTGGAAATGACATCTGAAGAGAGTACCAAAAAGGGAAATACATATTTTTATAGCTTAAAAAAAGGTAATAAATGGTTGCATCACTCTGCATTTGGTGGAAAATTAAGAAAGAACAAGCCAATTGTTTATCTTGCCCTCTTGCTACTTCTTACTGCTTTTCTTCATTTAATTACTCCTCTAGCAGGTAAACTCATAGATAAACCAGACCAAAATATAAAAACCTAAAAGCACCTAAGCAATTGCTTCACATCCTCATTATTTTTCCTGGAAATAGTCCATGCCTTCATCAGAACTGTTACCCACATTCTCTTCCTCCCCACCCCAAATTCAGCAACAAGTTTTTTCCTCAACCTAGACAGTGAAACCAAGTTTCAGGCAGCCTGGTGTATTCACTGCTACTTGATACTTCACCTTTCTCACCGGCACCTCTTGATCTCTGAGGCTTTGGAAACACTAAGCTAAGCTGATCTCCTGCTCCAGTTCATCATTACCAGTTCACAGCATTTCCCAGCACTCCGCAGATGCCAGCCTGCTGCTTAGGAGTTACATACAATTGAAAAATGCTGAAATTTGTTACTCAATGGAGATTTTTCCAATTTTTCCCCATCCCTTCATAGTGCTACTAAACCACATTGAGCTGCTGCTGTTATTGAAGAGCCAACCTGGATGCTTGGTGCTCCACAGAGCAAAGAGGAGGCAGAGGGGCTGCTTTCAAAGGGTTTCCCATGTTGAAGAGGGGTTTATGATACATAAACAGCACTTTCCAGGTTCAAAAAAATCCTCTTTTCCCATTCAGCATCACCATTATCCCTATCGGTTTCACTGCCTGCAGCAGATCCCCAGCAGGCAGAAACATGCAGTGGCTCCAGGGCCAATGGCTGTGCTCAGCCCTCGCCTCTCAGCATGGACTCCTCACCATGGTGACCCTGCTCCAGCACGGGACAAATTCAAACAGCCACCCACAGGCCACAGCTCAGTCCCAGCCCAACCTGCAGCGCAGGGAGGGGGCAAAGCTGCCTGTGTGGAGGGTAAATGGGGTTACTCTGGCCACCTTTGTGCCCAGAACAGAGTCTTGGCTGTTGTTCTACAGTCATGAAAAATTAAGCTGGACAGTTAAAATATCCCAATCCAGGGTTTGGTGTGAGGCCCCATAGTATATCTTGCTCTTGTGGCTTACCTATGGGACCCTGAGCAAAGGAAGTCCATGCTGAGAGTGAATGTAAAATATGGGACCGTGCAGGCTGCAAAGAAAGTCTTAACCAGAGGTATTTAAGTGTTTCACCAGTGATCCTCCATTAAGCTTGTGCCCTACCTTCTCTTGTGAACAACTAGCAACACCCTCCCCCTCTGAAATGATCTTAAAGTCTTTCACTGAAATCAAAAAACCTCTTTTCCACAACTCCAATTTTATAGATGGGGCAACTAAAGCAGAGAGACGAGAAGAGTTCAACACTGGAAACAACATTCAGGAACTACAAACAGACAAGGAGTTCTGAATGTTCAAAAGTAGAATTAGATGCAAAAACCACTTTTGTCTGGTTGCTCACTAGCATTAACTGAGCTCAAACACTTTCTGGTCCCCTCTTCAATATGATCAGTGGATTTACAAGTTGGTAAATCCTCATAACCAATTTTTATTGTTAAAAATGAAACACAAAACTTTCTTTTTGATCTTTAAACAATCTTAAGACACTTATATGGAAACATTTCACTATTTCCCTATTTGGCAAGGTTTGCCAAAATACCAACTTCCTGCTAGCTGAAGCCTGGCTGTGCTTGCTGCAGGTTAACACTGCACAGAAGTCCTTCAAATCATCACGTGCAGAGGGAGACCTCACACCAAAATCCCAGCCTAAAATACTCCCCAGACTTTGGAGAAGTTCAGGTCCAGATCCACATCCACGTTTTGCATCTCAGGTTTACATCTAAACCAAATACAAGGTTTCTCTTGACTTCTTCCAAAGAATAGACTTTTAGACATAAGACTCAAGAACCAATAAAAAAGGTAATTTAACAATATCTCTAGTGTGTCACCAATCATTTAAAGGGCCTTGAGGCTGCTGCATTCCCACTACAGTACAGTAGCTTTCCCACCCTGCTGGTTTTCAATTGACACCCTCTGTGTTGATATTCTTTCCCAACTTAAGCCTGATGGTGTTTTTAAACTTCCCATCACAGCTGATGTCCCCTGCTCGTGCCACCGCTGGGTCCCAGCAGTACTGCCATGGGCAGGACTAGGGCAAGGCTTGGCTCTGCTGTACCCCACAGCAGTGGGGCAAGGGGTCTTCTCCTCCCTATCGCCCATAGCACAAGGTTCAGGAGACGGGAGAAACTTGGAATGGATTTTCATCCATTTGTCTGATTCTCAGAAATTTGGGGTACAGCACAAAAGGCCATGAACTGCTCACAGATGGACTTCCAAGCACCAAGGGTGCCCACCAGCACATACCACCATGGGCTCCCACCCCGCTGCTGTGACTTTCGGTGGTGAGCATGGGACAGGCACACTACTCCTCAGCAGCTATAACCTCTAGCAATTTTTGCTCAGTCCACTACTCAAACACAACTGCCCTGGCCCCCCACCTTGGTTTCCAACGCAGAACACAATGGGTGTTATTAACAGGAAAGAGCAGTGGGGGGGGAAAACGGGTGGAAGACCACCACTCAAAATACACTTACCTACTGCAAGTGAAATTAATAGTCAATAAAAAATAAACTTGTTCCAAAAGTTTTCCTCTGCAAATATCTATAGCATATCCTACCACCAGCGTCGGTAATAAGTTTTCAAATGGATAACTGCTAAATGAATGTATCTGCTAAAGGAATCATTTTTTTTGTGCACTCCAAGGTTATATGTTTAGCAGGCTTCGATACTTCAATGAAAAATTGAGGTGGCAATGATTTGCAGACTAAATTAATGTTAAATACTTCAAAGAACTGGACAAACAAGTCAGCAGCAAAAATTTTATGGGTTCACTTCCTTCAAGGGAACTTAAAGAGCCAGCATTTTATTGCTGCGAATTCTAGTCACTCCTTTTACCCCTCAGCATCTGTTTGAAATATGTAGTAGACAATTGCTTTTTTGGCTCTGACTCAGGTGGTTGAAATACAGGACAAACAGACTACTGTATATAAGCTTTCCTCCAGCAATGAAAATTTTTATTAACTCTCTTGCATAGCAAACTCGGCTGCCTAGCTTCCAATCCCTATAGAATCATCAAGGAATGTGGCTAGTTATTAATTCCGGTGGTCAAGCACGGGGTGGATACGCTGAGACTTGTCTGCAATACGTAACCTCACATTTCAAGAAAAAAAATAGAAGAGGGGGGAAAAAAAAAAGCTACAGAGGGAAGGAAAAACATAAATGAGTTCTGTTTAGTTCATCATTCATATGTGCAAAAATTCCAAGCTAAATACTAGCTCTGTACATAAATATGTCAGCCTTGTCAAGCGCTCTAGCCAAAGAAAACATAGCCCATGGTGGAGGGGTTCAGAATTACCCTCAGAGCCATGAACTTGCCCCACCTTCTGTTGCCGTGTCTAATTCAGGAGTTCTCTCACATTGGGGCTTCATAAAAACAACCTGCAAACACTGCCTAAAAATGACTCTTCTCACCCCACCCAGCTGAAGGACCTGGGAAAGGAAAAGAACAAGGACAAAGGGATGTAAAGCAGAAAGGAAGGTCCTTGATCCCCAGGAGACTAAATTTCACTTAAAAGGACCCTGGCCACCTACATTCATTGCTTCTGCACCCTCAGCACCTGCATAGTGGTGCCCACTTTTCATCACTCTGATGCAAGGTAGTTTCCAGCATTTAACGTTGAGTGAAACACCCTCTTTAAGTTGTGGTTATGGGCTTAATTTGAGCCAGCCCTTGGCTGTTGTGGTGTATTACAGGTTGCTTTTAGCCTTCTGTTGTGTTTCCAATGTCATAAATACCCAACAGCAGTGGTCAACATTTAAAAACAAACATTTGCTGTATATTTTCAACAACTCCAACTGTCTGAAATCCAACTGTTCTGCAGATAGTATCAATTTCTGTATTCCAGTGGACACTTAACACATAGATTACTAAGCAGTTGGGCTTAGCTTAAAGCTCCCCTTGAGTTTTGCTAAATTTTTTGAGAAACAAGGCAACAGCCCACAGCGAGCTGTCTATTTGCTCAAGCTAATTTCTGCACCAACACATTTAATAGTCTGTTCCATCAATGCCATAAATTGGAGAACGTGACTGCAATGGGACGAGTGTGAAGAGCCACCAAGGGCTGTGTGTCGCACAGTCGTCTGTATCATGACATGTCCCATGATGCCAAATTGCTCTCTTGCATCCTTTACTGGCCATCACACCTCCAGGTATCCACCACCTGACCTCGTATACCTCTTCCAGTTTCCCCAATGGAAAGAAAGCATCGAGGTGGCTGCTTCCCATCCCTTCACTACAACTGCATGAGAAGAATGTGACTTCTCTCTCTCCCATTTCTTACTGCCAGTAAAAAGCAGAGCTTCCCTTCCAGCTTCCAGCTCCTGCTCACCGCTTCCTCGGGAGCGCAGGCTCTCTAGCACCTCGGTTCATCTGGCGAGCACTCGGTGCGCTGCTGAACGTCAGCTCACGCGGGGAGCGCCCGTCACCCGGCCCTGGCCGCCTCTCCAGCAGCTCCCTGCAGACAGATCTGATATTGTACACACCACATGTGGCTCCCCGAGATGGTGGCCAAGTAGCATTGATACCTGCCCTGAAGCTTGTGTCTGCATGGATGGTAAGTGCCCAGTGGCTCCAGGTACCTGCTGCCACTATCACCCTCCAGCTCCCACTTGGGTAGCCATGGCCATTAGCCACACAACCGTGCCCTGTGTCTCCGGGCATCTCATCAGAAAGCACTGCAGACATGCAGCCTCACAGATAACATGACTGCTATAGCTCACCCATGCCCAATTCTTTCCTAGAAAGGAATTGTTCAAAGTTGGAATCCACCGAACAAGAAAGGTCAAGCCCTGTAACTCTTAGGAGACAACCTCAAACCCTCTCTCCAGGTGAAGCTGGCCATGAAGACGCTCCAGCAGGAAAGCAATTCTGACACACAGCCACAACACACTTTTCCATGTCTACTGAGTCATACTGACTCCAAAAGAAAGAGCACCCTCTCTATGAAAAGGTGTATTATCCTGAAGAAATCTTGGAAGATGAGGTACAAGTCCATGTTGGAAAAGTCCATTCATATAATAGATCAAAATTTTCTTAAATCATTTATCTAAAACATTCAGCAAACCACACCAGTAACATAAGTCCTGTGAGGAGCGGCTGAGGGAATTGTTTAATCTGGAGAAAAGGAGGCTCAGAGGAGACCACATCGCTCTCTGCAACTACCTGCAAGGAGGTTGTAGTGAGGTGGGTGGGCAAGAGGAAACAGCCTCAAGTTGTGCCCGAGGAGGATTAGACTGGAAATTAGGAAGAGTTTCTTCACCAAAAGGGCTGTCAAGCACTGGAACAGGCTTCCCAGGGAAGCGGGGCAGTCACCATCCCTGGAGATATTTAGAAGTCATGCAGATGTGGCGCTTAGAGACATAGTTGAGTGGTGAACTTGGCAGTGCCAGGTTAATGGCTGGACTCAACAGTGTTAAAGCTCTTTTGCAACCTAAATGATTCCATGATTCTACTCCAACCAAGTTCTGAAAGCTACACCCAGAGGACCGAACACTCCACATGCCACTGAGTAACAAGCAGTCAACTTTTGTTACCGTGCAGGCAAGGAAAGGAAGCAGATGCGAAGTACCTTATCATACAGTTCGCAATCTTCCCCAGTATATGGAATGACAGAAAGTCCACAGAGACACAACTATAACTCAGAGAGCCCACAGTCAACCATTTTACCCTTTCAATATGGTACTTGGGTGTGATACATACACTGAATCCTCAGCGAAATATAAACAGTCCGGATGGCAGAAGAATCTATGAACTTCCCAAGTAAACAGGCAGAATTTTCTGCTTAAGCATTTTTGGTCTGTCAGTAGCACGGCCAGAGCATGCTCCACTGAGTGAGCAGCTCTTCAGTTCCCACAAAAGGGCTGCCCACACCTTCTGAAGGGCCTGAAGGAATCCTGTAGGTGCTTTACAGGAAGTTGCCAGATTCAATGCTACATGCAATTCTTGTAATAAACTGTAAAACCAGACAAAAAAAGGCAAAGCCACTGTAATACATTGCTCCCCAGGACTGTCAAATCCTGCAGCCTTCAGCCTAAGGATTTGCTTTGGTGCTAATGTTGCCTTACCCAGTTGCACAGCAGTTCCCCTTCATGGAGGTGAGATGCTCAGCCACAGGACCACATAGGCTTTGCCTGGCAAAGGCTCATTATGGCCTTAACACCTTATGCTTGCAAAATATCACCCCGAGAAGGAGACAGGGCAGGGAACCACATCTTGCTGCTGCTAAAGCCATGGTGAAGATGCCCTGAGCAGTCATCTCCTCCCCAATCCACCATCTCATCTTGTTGAGGCAAACCACCGCACAATGCAGGAGTGGCAGGGAAGGAGAAACGACATGGTAGGCTACAGATGGATGAATGAGTTTTATCAGCAGTACCTGACATACACACACACACACATTTCTGAATGGGAGCACCAATCTTCAGAATTTCATCTAATTGGGTTCTGGTAGGCATTTTCTAGCCCAAAAGCACCCCTTGAGAAACACAGTGAAACTCTGAGAAACCTGCCTGCTTTGCTCATATTCCATTTTCTGGATAAAAGTGTGGCCTTTTAATTTAAATGTTGCCACCTGCCACCTTCAGCCGTTTTTGTCTGTCACCTCCACTCTTAACTCTCGTTTAAGATTCAATTTCAATTCCCAAAATGAAGCTGGATCCCACAGTACAATGTCGGGATGTTTGGCGGAACAGCTCTGGAAGTTATCAAAGTAGCAAATCACCTCAGCTAGCTGCATAGCTTAATTACAGTTTATCTGATAAAACTCCACCTTCGTACGAGAGACCCCAAATAACAGGCTTTCCCTGAAATATCCGGAGTCTGATTCATCTGTTTTACTCCTGCCTTATGCTGGCTTAGCACCACTGGCAACAGCAGCAGTGTTACACCAACGTGAAGCTGAAATAAATCCATGGAGAGACAGACACACCGCAAACACACAGAAATTAATGTGCTTTTCACTGCTGTTCGTGTACAAACACACAGGGAGGGAGAAAAAAGAACCAGAAAATTTTTCTTTTCTTCCTTGCTTTTCACAAGTTCCTGGCTATCACTCTGAAAGGTAGATATTCCCATCATGCCTCAGTGTTTTTCAGCCCCATGATGCCCTCACTTTTGATTGTATAGATGAAGTTGAAGTGCACAGGGTATTTACTGATCCAGTTATCTTGTTCTGTGACAGGCAGAATCAATCAATCAAGGGGGCAGCTTTATGCTTACGTATTCCAGGCACATCTCCGCACTTCAGGATACGAGATCACAGTGTTATCCAGCCAAATTTGATCAACAAATGCAGTTCCCCTGTGCCACAGCAATCTCAGATGAAGATGTTATTATGTGGAACTGAGCAAAGTGATAAAGACAGTACAGAAAAGGGAGGAAAAGTCCAGCTGGACCTTTCTGACAGCCTCTATATACTACAGCTGCAGCATCCCTTTTTCTGAGGATAACAAAAATAGCACATTCCCGAGTAGCTGCTGCAGAACGCTTTCTGGCCACCCTGTATCTGTGGGTGCTTAATGAAAGAAACATTATGCCATGGAGTTTACTAACACATTCTTAAATGTTGGACAACAGATTACAACCCTTGCCACTGTATTTATTAAGATTTTTATAACACAGGATCACATACTGTATTTTTCATCGTTCTGTTCTGAACAAGCACATCCAAACCTGAAAGCCTCAAAATACATTTTAAAATCACAGCTGGCTTAAGCAACCTTTAAGTATTCTTATTTTTTTTTAAATCCCAGCTACAAAAAGAAGCATGTGAATGTGTAAATGTTTAAGTCTGTCTCAAGGAGTGTTCACCACGCTTTTATTTTGCCAATAGCTTTTTACTTTGCTATTGCCCTACAGTTTTTTTTACATTATTTAATCCAAAATACCATCTTTTTGATTCTACCTTTCTTTGCATTTTAAATCTTTAATGGGAGCCTTTGGCAGTCCATGGGCACAATTATTAGATATCTGCAGAGAGAAATTGAAAAATTAATCATACTTTCCATTTTATATTTCACTACTATACATAAAAATTATCTGGTCTTAAAGATGCATTCTGTGGTCTTTCCATATTCTCTCCCCAACATGGTAAATACTACGCAAGAATCCGTGTATCTTACATTCACATCTCTCCAGCTAAACAGTTATATGGAGAATGCAGTGTTCTCTTTTCAAGTGCAGAATTTATTTCAGATCATTTTTCAATTAAAAGGCATCTGCTGGTACTTCTGTTATGGACTGCCTAAAAAACGAGGGTAAAAAGTACCCCAGACTAATCATACTGATGATACTGAAGTTGTTTATTACCCTTTTATGGGCTTGGGTACTTAAATTACAGTTTTTCACAACTGTATGCAAAATGCGTAACATAATCCTTATGCAGTTTATTATAGAAACTGATATATGCATTAATCTGACCTTTGTCTAAATAGACCCTTAACCACAGGGAAAAAAATCCAAAGGCATCTATCAGCATGTGAGCAGTATCAAAACTGCTAAATCTATTAACTTTGTTTTCCTTTCACTATTATTAAACTGGAAAGCAAAATTCAACTGGAAAATTATGCCATTTGGGTTCCCTTGTCATCATGTAGTAAGTATGAGAAATATATGTGCAATAGCCAAATGGCCAATAGACAAAACACCCACTCCAAGTGACGTACTGTTTTCCATACCACTCAGACAAAATCAAAACAACAGAGCTGTTGCAAACAAAAACAAAATAACATTTCCCATAAGCATTCCAGACAGAGAAAATTTACAGGAAAAGAAAGCTGGGAAAAGACCCAGAGCAAAGTGAGTGTTTGTACCTCCAGCCATAAAACCCACTTCTGCAGAGCTGGTAAACAACAGTTTAACATGAAAAACACATAATGGCTCAGGATCGATTAATTGTCAAACTTTGGAGTTAAAGATTTACACCAGTGGAGAGGGCTGAGCTGCTCGGCCCTCCTGCCCTGCCAAGGCAGATGCAGCCAAGGACTGTGCTTCATTCAGGGAAGAAGCAGGATCCGGCATGGGGAAAAGCACCAGCGATAAAGCAGGGAGGGGAAAGTAAACACTCAGGTTGATTGCTTCAGAGAAGTGTGTTCTGCAGGGACTTGGAGGGGAAAAAAATCCAGGTTTTTTTATTTTGTGGAAGTCCTTCCAAGTGCCTGTGCAGCCTGGCGGAATAACAACTTGAAAAAGTGAAGATGTCGCTTTTTTATAGCTGACTCATATTTATATAACTTTGTTAATGCATCTGCTCCCTGGAAGTTACAGTATCTGTGTTTTGCTGCCGTACCTGACCATAAATCGTGGCAGCGCGGCAAATATCAACAGCTGCATTTTCCTCTCCCAGCCCGTCAGCATACAGTGTCTCCATCACAGCGAATTCCTGTCAGCCGCACTCTCGCTAACACAATTCCTATGTTTTGCCTGGCAGTAAATGGACGCTCCTGCCCCAGCATCATCTGAACAACTCTGTTAACATTTGCCCCCGAGCATCTCTCTCTTTGTCCAGTCCCTGTCTTCTAACAGATGTCATCCAAGTCTAATCAAGCATAAAATGGTCATAAATATTTCTTTCTGGTAGATTTCACATTCGCATTTCATGCAGGGACATGATATTTTTCTGCTACCTCCAGGGAGTACCTAATGCAAAAACCAGTTACTTACATTCAAGGCTCATGTTCCTTTAGTAAAATGCAGCACATGTTCTCAGTTCAAAGACATAAAAAGGCACAAGACTTTATCTTCTTTTGTTTAACTGCACCCTTTTTTTTTTTCTCCTTAATAACGTGTGCCACAGCTTCTATCTAAGTCTGACATTGTCCTTTGCTTAATAGGAAAACACACAACCACATAAAGCTGAATTTTGACCCTACCACTCTCTCAAGCACAAACATTTCTGAATTTCATACTCCCATACCTTAATTGTAGCACAAAAGAGAATTTTTATTTACCTCTTTTCTCAGCTATTTCCTTTCAGAAGCTATTTAAAGACTTCACGGCATTAGAAAGGCACTTCTCTATTTTGGTTCATTTTATGCAAAATCTTGCAACCTACCTCCTCGTATTTTCTTAACACAGTTAAATGATTCTAGGGTACAAATTGGAGGTTCATGCCTATTTATCAGTCGATAATCATGAGATACAAGCAATTTCTAGTACTTCAACTTTGAAACTATTCAAGATAATGAATTCTTCTTAATGTTAGAGTCGTCAGAAAAATGATATTTACCTTTGCTAAACTTGGTAAATAATGTGTCAGACTGGAAAATAAAGCCAACCTTGGGTTACTCATAAAGCCCAATGTCTTCCTAATTTTTCCCCCGTTATGTTTGTCAAAGCAGAAATATGACATAGCTATTTAAAGTGAACCACACAACACTTAAGGATATAGATCACAACAGCGAAGCTGTTTTTCCTCCTCCTCCTCCACTGAGCCTAATATTTGATTACTGTTAGTCAAATCAAGCTCTCAGGCAAATAATCTCCATTTTTTAAGTTAATGAGATGTGGTCATGTCGACAACAGCTTGCAGAAACTTTTAATTCCAATTCCTGCAGGCTGTGCTGGCCTCTTTTACAGCAACCACTGTATGAATGAGTCAAATTTGCCAAAATGGCTTATGTAGACAAGTGCACACTTTAAAGAGGCACTAATTAAAAATACCCACTGGTATCATAATTTAAATACCATGAAAATAAACTGTAAAAGTAGCTCAGCTACAATCTTATGACTTTCCTTAGAGCTCGTTTACTTTAACTAGATGATGTTTTATTGCAGATGTATTCCCAGCTAAAAACAATTTTACGTCTTGGAGGAATTCAAGATTTTGATATAATTAAACAATTTATGTTAATATTTGTTTCACATAAGCTATTAAGCAAGCCCCCCAGAACAAGTGCTAATTGAGAAAGATGCAAAGAAGTAGAGTGCTGAAGTAAGCAGCAAATTTATACTGTTGATTTACTGCTCTATCTGCAACTTCCCCCCTCATTACAGCTCTCTCTCTCCCTCTCACTCTCTGCTATAAGGCTCCCAGCTGTACTGAATCCCATTAAAACATTTTCCTTGGATGCTATTATCTACTGCTTTCCTCAAAAAAGGAAGAAGAGGACAAGGGAGAAAGAGAGGTGGAGCTTGGCATTATTCTCGATGCACTTCCCTGGCCACAACTTCTCCCAAATCCCTTTTGTCTTTCTGATTTTTTGGCAAGGAATGTGAGCAGCACAGCTGTAGTGTAACAAAAGCAGGCGTGAGACCAAAAATAAAATACAAAAAAAGTTGGTGCTGAGAGGGTTAAACCTATTTAAGGGGTTAAATATGCAATTACCGCTGACTAAAACCAGAGAGACATATAGATAAATAGAAGAAATGAAGTCCCCAGGTTCCATTCAGAAGCCTTCATCACATTACTACCAGACAGAAAACTCTTTAAGTACCATTTTCAGATGTTAAATCATTGTTCGTGCGGCACATATTCTCACTATTCCTGGGGGAACAATATCTGAAGACAGCGTGCTAACAAATGCAATCCAGTAAACAGGCATTTTTCCTCTTGTTGTTAGTACCTTTGTGTTCCAGCTCCCAGCTCTGTCATCCATGCCTTCTCTCTGCTTTGAAGTTAAAGTACTGAATGAGCGTTGTCATCTATTATCCAGAGTGTGCATGTAGATTATAAATAAGAAATAAAAGTGACTTTCAGTACACTGCTTTTGCATTAGCAAGTTGCCTTCTCTGTTACCTCCTCTGTCCTTCATACTTTGTTACCAACATTATATTAAAAACCTGACTTTAAGTGTTTCTTGTAGAATGCTATAAAATACGTACACAGCAGAGACAAAAGTTTTATTGAAACAAACAAGTCCAGCAGTTTAACCAGGTTCATGAGTTCAGCTCCAATAGACTGTTTAACCCTTATCTGCAGATGTCCTTCAGGCCCCTGACACATTAATGGCATCCCCTGCTTCCCTTGCATGTGTGCTGCTGAAAACACAGACCTATTAATTACACTGAAGTTTATTTAGAGAAAGGCTCCTTTTCTACTATTGATCAATTATTTATTAATATTTTCCAGTGTAACAATCTCACCACAATTTCATTCTAAGGCCCCGAATAAACGCTTTTCACACAAGGAACAGCACTGACCTATTTCAACTGCATCTGCTTGTGACTGAGCAGAAAACTCCTCTCCACGAGCATAACTACATCTGAGATGTAGAAATGTTTCTCCCGTTACTTCATCTGAAGGAAGAGATGAGCAAAGACAATCTGCACTTCCAGTGCCGAAACCCCTCAGTCTTCCCTCTGCCTTCAGTTGGCTTCACCAATTGCTGCTTCAGGGCTACAGAACTTGTGCAGCATTTGAAAAATAAAATTACTGGGGTTCGGTGTCTTAATCCACACATTTGCCTAAATTATGGCAGTTTAGGAAGCAAGTGGAAAGGTGTTTGGAGCCCTGAGGGCTAGTGGGCACCCAGAGAAGTACACACTAAGGATGTGGGTAGACAGCTTTGTGCTGGCCCTGTTCCAGTGGGGAGTTCCCTGGGCCAGCCCCAGGCAGGGGCACAGTGGACCCAGGTCTCACACACCCACTGCCCAGATGTGCCTCTGCAAATCAACAGGGGTTGTGGGGAATTTGAGCAGAGCCAAACCAGGCTGACCCCAAAGTGAGCACTGCATGATGACCGGGAAGTCACAGAAAGCCAGCTTGGGGAACAGTAAGCACAAGCCTGGGAACAACACACTTCTAAATAAATAAGAACAGACCTTTTACATTTAATAAATTCATCATCACTTAGAGGAACATGCATTTTAGAGGACCAAAAGCATCCTTATGCACCTAGCTTCCCTTCAGTTCTATATTCAGCTCGAAGTCTTGATTAACTCTCACACCGTATCTTTGCCATTTCAAGATGAGGGGAACTCAAAAACCTCCTCTGGAGAGGGAGTGGAAAAGACTGGATGGGATGTACTGCGCAAGGAAAAGCACTGCCCCGGCTGCTGCCTGAAAAACTATGGTATCAGCCAAGATTTCCTGAAAATCAAATCTCTCCATGCAGCTCCCTGCCTCCCTCAGCTTTTGGGTCAGAAGGGAAACTCCTTGGCTCTTCTGGCTAGCAGCAGAATTTGTGGTACATCTGTGGCTGAGTATGGGCTGGCCAGGTAAGTAATCTGCAGGGCAGGCACAGAGGAGCTCTCCTTCCCTTCATCCCTCCAGGCGTCCTGGATCTTTCTCCCTTTCATCCTTTTGGATAAACAATAATGATATAAGGAGGTTCAAGCACAGCCCAGTGATTTTCACTTAGACATATGGGAGCCAGTCCTTTCATAAAATGCTTTTGGTAAATGATTCGAGTCCCTGTAAAGACCACTGCAATCTAGTAATGATTTCCAAAGTTGTCGCCTACTGCCTGTCCATAACATCACAGAGAAAAAAATCAGATGGAGAAAAATGGAATAGAAGAAGAGGCACATTCTCCTTCCTTCCCTCTACCAGGATAAGATGGAAATGTGATTGTGCTGAACAATCTTTCATTAGCAGATAGCACATCTGCAGGCAGCTGAAACAGCCTGGAGAGCCCCATCCTCCATTCCCTTAGGTAAGGTAGCAGTGGATGGCACAATCTCTGGATGCACAAGGAGTATCAGCAATCCCATATGAGTGTTAAGGGCAGGCTGCTGATCTCTCCCTCGGTGCCAGCCTGGTGTGCACCTGGCCACAGGAGCTGCTCCTGCTCTGGGAAAGCACTAAATGTGGGGCCTGACCACATCTTAACCCTGGGAAAGGGGCAGCCCTTGTGCCTTTGGCATTCAGGATCCTTAGCGTCCCCATGGAAGGTAGGCTTAGACATGCAAACAAGACACGACTACAACACAATCATCACCTCAGCTAGCTGCATGGGATGTATCACAGGTAGAAATACCCAATCAGTACCAAACCAGATGCTTGGAGCACACATCTAAACAAATGCCAGCACAGAGGGTCCTGGAGTGTATTCCCAACATACCTGAGTACTTTCTCCTGCACAGCCCCGCGTTTTGTCCTGCGTGTATCTGGCCTTAAAGGACCTCACCAGCATCACCAGCTAGTAGTCAGCCTTTCTTTTGCTGTATCTGAATAGGCAGATTTCAAGAGGCTAGAGAGAAAATATCATTCCTCTCCAAGAAAAGATGATCAATCCTTGAAGTGGTAGCTGCTGTGTCATTAAGAAAAGCAGCGTCACCTTACAGGACAGCATGCCCGAGATTACTGAGAAGCCTCAGTGGCTTTGTTCAGACACCATGGTCCTGTCTGCTGCATGCTTATCACCCCTGGAGGTCTGTCCCTGCCCACCACGCAGGAGAACATAAAGGGGGTATTTTTGACTCTGGTAGGGGTCAATCTTCCATCCACCTCCTAACCACAGGACTGAACAAACGGAGCCCCAGCCCAGCTCCCTTACTCAGCAAGTTTGTATCTCGCCCAAGATACTAACAAGTAAATACTCCCAGGTTTCACAAGTTCATTTAACAATAGCTGTATCTCCCCAGCACAAGAGGATCAGCTCCTAAAGACAAGATGAGAGAAGGTGAAAAGCTGGTCTTAGGAAACATGAGATCAGGTACGAAAGGGATTCTTTGCTGTCAAAGCTTAATATCGTCAGCTTGTGATAAACCTGAATTGCTTCATATACCAAGGATCACTAGACATTAGCTGCTTTTTATATGGCAATATGGTGCAGGGGTTTCAGACAGAATATTGTTTTATGTTGATCATGATAAAACTCTCTGTAGCTTTGATAAAGCCTGTATAGATAGCTTTTCATTCAAACTAATGAGTGATACCGGCTGTTGGATGCCGAGACACGCTCTTGATGTTTTCCAATGGTTCAACTTGTAACTAGGAATCAATTCAGCCTGGATAAGCAAGAGTGCTACTCATCTAAAGGGTTTTGAATGATGATCCTGTTCCCTGTGTTTTCCCTAGGTACATCTGAAAAGGTACGGTGACAAAGGGAGCACCACATGTTGGCAAAGTGCAGCTCTTACCAGAGGGATCTCCCGGGTTCAGCCTGCTCTGAAGGAACAGTTGGCTCACACTGTAATCAGCCATCAAACAGCTCAGACCCTATGGGCTATTCACTTAGCACACGCCTTTTGCTGCTCTGTTTTCCAGCATCTGTTTCAATGCTTGTCATCTCCCTGCTTTAAACAAATGTACTGCAGATGTCTTGTGGACGACAGAGACTTGGCAAAGACAGGAATAGTGGCCTCCACATGACAGAGGCACAGCTACGGCAGTTATTATTGGGGGGTTCTGGAGAGAGTCTGTGCATTAAACATGAAATGAGATTATACACTCACCCCACCCACCCCATATTCCCCTTTAGGCCTTCTGTTTTGTCCTTCAGATTTTAGAGACCAATGAAGGACAGGGATCAGGATGCAGCCTGAGATGCAGCCTCCTCAGAAACATGTGGCCCCAATCTTCTCAAAAGATTAATCATTGACATATGCAATTAAATGGGAAGACACACCATTTGCTCATCTTTTGCTCCAACAATCTGAGACAAGACTGGACATGGAGGGACATGATGTGCGGTAAAGGTAGCAGCTTCTCAGACCAGATTCAGGCCTAAAAACAATAGAAGAGAGACTTCCTTGGGCTAAGACTGTGCTTCTGGAAGAACCAGTATATGTAATGGGATACACAGAAAGAAACAGGTCAGGTGAGGAGACTCCAGGCACATCCCTCCAAGGGTGTTCAAATCCAGTCTGAGGTTCCACTAGGAAAACCAGTTAACTAAGACTTGGCATTTTGTGTTCTTTGCAAGCACTACTTTTGCCCCTGTGAACACATCTTACCTCTAGCTGCTTTTTGAGGTTTGGCTGGTGTGAGTCATGTAGTTAATAAGATTCCCACAATCTCACTTTTCATTAGCTTGGGTAATTGGTGTAATAGCTGTAAAGAGGCTGGAACAAGCCTGGTGATAGAGCTGGCTGCTCTTCCCACTGCTCTGCCCTCCACAGGAAAGGTAACATGGGTATGTCTACGCTGATTTAATGTCAACTGCAGATGGCAGGTCAGTCCAAGATCCTTAAATCAAAGGTAAAACCATGTTATCTGTTGGTAGGTCTTCGAGCAGAGGAAAACCAAGATCTGTATTTTGACTGTAAAGACTTCTGATACTATCTCAAAAGAACATTTTCATAAGCAAGCTAGAAAAACATAATCTTAACAGAATTACTGTATATTGGCTGTATGCATCCCGGGGTCACTCACAGAATGGAAGAAAACTGCAAACTTGTGAGGAAGTCAATCTTTTTCTTAAGGACACCACAGATGAAGGGACAACCCAGAAAATCTGGGGATGATGATACATTGGGAGCAACTGCAAAGATGCTGGAGGAGGAAGCGGAGAAACTGTCTGTAGAAATGGGATGGCATTTATTAAGGATTAACTGTAAGATGCTGCAATTCAGCTGCAATACTCAAACTTTGTAAATACAGCAAGGAAGACAACTGATTATGTGGCACTTCTTCAGGCAAAAAAAAGAGCCTAAGGATTACAGCGGATCACAAGTTGTGTATGAGTCAACAGGGTCAGGCTGTTGCAAAAACGACATGTACCACAGTCAGATGCATAAATAGAAGCGTTGCATGCAAGTTACACACTGGGAAAGTCATTGTCTCCACTTGCTCCAGCAACGCTTCAACTGGAGGATCATGTCATAGGAGCACTGCAATTCAAGATGAACAGAGACTGATTGGAGACAGTACAGAGGACAGTGGCCAGGCTGACCACTGCACTGGAAAATAGGATATACAAGGGCAGAGATAAGACTGCTTAAGTTTTGAGAAGATGGATGGTATGGAGATGGGAACAGCATTTACATATGAAAAAGGATGCTGTGAAAAGAAAGGAGATAATCTACTTTCTGCCTGTTACAGAAACAACGAAAGGGAAGCACCAGAAGGGTAAGAATTTTGGTCAGGCATTGGGAAGAAGCTTCCTAATAGAGAGTTAAGCACCAGAAAACCCTGCCTGAGAAGAAGTGAAACCTCCATCAATAGGCTGGCGAAACACATACAGGGCAGACTCAGGAGTGTCAGAGATCCGCTCTACTGCTGCCTTTGGTCTGCATGGAAAGAATGAGGAAAAAAGTTTGTTTTAGAAAAATCCACAAAGAAAAAGGCTTAAGACTAGAGAGTAGTTCACAGCAAACATGGGCTGGTGCGCTGCCCTGTTCCACATGTGGCTGCTGTGCCAGACAGGCCATGAGCCAGCATCAGAGAAGTTACTACCATGGGCTCTCCATGACCTTGGAAAGATCTCCAAACGTGAACACAGCACGCGCTTCCCTGCCCCAGGCACATACTTTTGCTCACAGTTTATGAATCTTTGACATACAGTCCCTATGACACAGCTTTGGAAGACTATATCTGTTATTTATTAGGCCTAGCAACTGTCCTTGTAACCAATTAGGAAAAAAAGCAGGTGGTCAACAGAAACTCTGCAGAATAAAACCCCTCAGCAAAGCAAATACCATCCCTTTAGGAGCAAAAAGAAATAAATACTATGAATGGAGCTAATCACAGCTAAACCCTTATAATCCAGTCCTTGCCTGGGTTAGAGACTGGAACCAAGAGCAAAACACTTCAAAAAGCATTAATCGAAGGAATGGGTGAACCATTTCTCACAGAAAAGAAGGAACCAGAACTATTTTATACTCCACATGCTCACCATGTTGTGAAAAGGGGCTCAAACCTGCCCCATCAGACTGAACTAAGGGACAAGGGGTCCCATGCTGCCCGCTGGGATGGCTGCTCTGGGGACCAGGAGGAAGGCTCCCATCATGGGCTTCACCCTGGCAGTTGTAAAGAGAGACTGACGAACACAAAACAGCCTGCTTTTAGCTCCTCTGTAAAATATCTACAGTTACCAGCATCCCCTGTACCTTGTTGAGTATTACACTCAATAATATTAATAGGCTCATATTTACCGTATCTTAAAAGCTAACAATCCCATTGCCAGCACTAATTAAAAAGACAAGAAGCTGAAAAGCAGCAGCGGATTATTTCTTCAATATGGATTCATGCCTAGATTTAATACAACCTGCTTTACTGTTATAACCTTACATTTGTTTCAAGAAGACTATAAAAGGTAAGTCTGCTTTCTATTGTTTATTGACTTGGAGGGGTTTACTTTTGGATCTGTAATATGTAATACAGCTATGGGAAGGAGAGGAAGTAGACTCTTTTCCCTGAACAAAACAACACTTCTGCTACCTGAATACTGTGTCTGGGATGAGGGCTGTGAAGAAACCAGGACACCTATTCCAAGAGAAGAAGTGTGAATACATGAACAGACAGTAAAATGCAGGATCAAGGAGGTTTATCTGTAACAAACCCTCCATGTGACCTTACAGAAAACATTGCACCTACAGCTACAGTGAGTGCCACAGCAAGCTTTTCCATAGACTGTATGGTTTCTTCCAGCCACGGAGCATCCCTGCCACAAAACCAGAGCTCCCACCATTCATGCACACTCAGCAGATCTGATGCCTTCGCCCATACTGGCCCACTCTGCATGTACACACCAAGTGCAGTACGTATTCCCGGTGGGAATTCTTCACTGCACCATGGCACACAACCTACCAAATAAAAATACTGCACTTAACCTACATCTGAGAATAAAATTAGTAATGACAGACAGAGCAGTGTCTTAAAATTAGCTTCTTAGTAAAAATGTCATAGGCTTTCCAACAAAATCCAGAAGAGTTGCTTTCCATACACACCAGTCCATTCTTCCCCGAGATAGAAGAGGATTGACAGTATAGGAGCGGGTATGTAATGCAACACAACAAAGTAAAGTACAGACACTCTCCCAAAACCAGAGCTTTTCCTAGGCAAGCTCATCTTTAGATCAGGTTTCTCATTTAAGCAGAGGCCAGAAAAAGTCTCCTGGAGACTGCTGAGACTGGATTTTGAGGATCTGAGTGCTACAAAATGCTTTCCCATGCACAAGGAGAATTATAACCCATTTTATTTCTAATTTTTCCTGCAAGATGCTGGGCCCCACGACTTCATAACAAGTTCCATTTCTCCTTCCCCATGCCTGTCTGACCTTTCTCCTTCCGTGAATCACTTAATTATGTGGAAACAAAAATATGAAATGATGATGGTTTAAAAACACACATGTCCTAGCTTCGCAGGTTAGAGAGCAGCCAAAACCCCCAAAGCCGTGGGTCTGCTGCTGATTAAGGATGCCAGAAGGTACTAGGGAAGATCCACCCTCTGCCTACACAGCCCTTATGAGCAGTGAGGGACCCTACCCCTATTTTAGCATGCACCTCACTGGTTACTGGAAAAAGGAGAGAAAAGCATGAGTGTCAGACAGCCAGTGGTCTTACAACATTTCACTAGTGCTGCAGTTCTTTCCTGGCAGAGGCTTTTTGGTATCAGTGATAATAACAAGGAAAATTTAAGGAAAACTCAATTTGAGCATGTCAACAGCAACCACATTCCTTTAGCTTGTGATCACTCTAATCCAAATAGACAGGATTTTTCCTCCCCCCCCCTCCTTTCCTGCACTTAATTTCCAGGTAGAGTTTGTTAAAGCCTGAAATCCCACCTGAACTTTGGCAAGTCTTTAAAAAAAGAAAAAGAAAAAGAAAAAAGACCCATACACAAATATTTGGCTAAGCAACCCATAGCAAATTGCGTAATGCCAGTTAAAAGTTGTGTTTCTTAAGTATCAGCCCCAGAGGTTTTATCTGAAAGAAAATCCCGATTACTTCAGATTCTGAAGGCAAATTGTGACCTCGCTCTGCATCTCCAAATCTGAAACATTTGTGTTGTGCCCCTCAATAGTGATTTAATAAAGTAAGAAGGCCCTAAATATGTATATAAAAACTAGTTCAGCCTTGAAGCTTGGTCAGAAAAGGTCACCCAAAATCGGAAATGTGATGGTTTATCAAGCAAAACCAACCCATCTCCTGGTATGCAACTGCCTCCTGCGATGGTTCTGTCCGTAACAATCCCACTCCTCAGTCCTTACAGTCATCCAATGAGAATGAGGATTAAGTCAGCACACAGAACACAAGGAATTACATCCATTCCTTGTATCCTTCTCCTTGGCTTGCCTGGGAACATGCACTTCAGTGAGGGCTGGGGGTGAAGGGCCGAACTGCGCTGATGAGTTTTGCAACACGTTACCAGATAGATTAAACAGCCTAACTCTCTCCAGTCTTCACTTTACCAGCCTTACCTGCAGCAGCCTGGGAAAAAAAGGAAAAAAAAAAAAAAAAAGACAAAAAAAAAAAAAAAGGAGGGGGAAAAAATAAAAAAGAAAGCCCTTTAAAGAAAAAGAAGAAATAAAGAAATATGATTAAAAATAAATTGAAAAGCCCAACTTGTAATAAAGCTGGCACTTGCCCCAGGCTTCAGAAATGTCTCAGACATGACACTGACTACACAGACACTCCGCAGAAACAATATATAGCTTTTATAGGGGGAAAAAGAGGGATATTTGCACTATTTAAAACAGGTTGCAAATACAGTTTATGTTTTGAAAACGTAGGGAGCCGAGCTAACAAAACACAGAACGCAGCAACAAAACAAGCAACACTCATCCTACAAAACTGTCATTATATAATGTCACTGTTTACACTAAGCCTCCAAAAAATACCTTCTGTTAATTTTTTTTAATTAATGGGGTGCTATACAGTTAAATAAACTCATGAAGAGGATTCATGACTTTTGCATTTTTACTTCATATCCCAATCCTTATTTACAACATTCCTGTTATAAATTACAACAGTACTGTTGATATTCTTCTCACTTGCTGTGATACCCAATGGAGCTCCACAGGAGAAAGAACATAACACAGGAAACCATGGCATTTGATTCTGCTCTCATTTAAATGTATTTAAGTCAGACAAAACTCCACTGAAATCAACAGCTATGCTAGTGAAAACCACTGCAGTTCCACTGCTGCTCCTAAGGCACTGCCAAACAACCTCCCCACATGAAGCACATCTCCAAATGAAGTTAGACTACTTCTAAAATATCAGCAATCCAGGCAACTTCTTATCAGCATGAAATTACTTAAGCCTTAATTCAGCAAGGTGCTTAAGCACATTCTTAATTTTACAGGCATGAGACATACCAGAGACCTTAATAAGACCAGTCCCACACTTATATTTAGGCACATGCTTAAGCATCTCGCAATGTTAAAAGCCACAGCAAGGAACAGTTCCAGGTGAATTAAAGGCTGCTTTGCACCCTCCCAGGCACGCCACCATTTTAAGTTTGCTCTACCCCAGGTTTGGTTGCATCACTTATTAGATAACACTTAAAGCATGAGATCAGTGGAGGAGGAACAGACGATAATTTGACTAACGTCAATCATCTGAAATAGACTTTTAATTTCTGTCTGATGCTTACTGAGCTTCCTTCACAGTGAATGCACGTGCTGGGTAATAGCTTTAAAGCATTCCTGTGCAGACTTTCCCTAAACAGCACTCCTCAATGTGTAACTTCATTGCTTATGAGTAAGCATAAGCAAATACAGGGGGAGAGCGCACACCTACGAAAACAGCTGGGAACAAACATACCACTGCTGAATTTTCACATCAGATGCAAAGAGAAAAAACAAACCAGCAAACCTATTTCAGAAGCTGCATCTCTTCAAAGAGCCCACAGAAACCTAAACCATTACTGCATGATCTTAATTTACCAAGAGAAGCAAAAGCAGCTATTGTAAAAAAAATAAATAAATACAGAAATAGACATCCATAGCCTAAAGAGGACTTCTGGATTTGGATGTGCACATAATCCCGGTGATTACATGTCTAATGACCCAGCTTCTGCATGTACATGCTTGTACCTGCACACACAACTGCAGAGCTCTAGGTGCCAATGTCAAGGTGCTCTGAGGACTCGGATTTATGCTGTTATTTATCAAAGACCTTAGAAGCAAAATAAAACAAAACCAGGGCAAAGAAAAAACAATAATCTCAGCAAGTGCAACAAAGTGGTAGTTTCCCCTTACCCTTCAACAGTTAGAGAAAATTTAAGGCTTGTTGATGTCAATAAGTAGTTATAACAAAGACATTAGTAATAGTGAGGATAGAGAATGCTGTGTGAATGTTCTCAGCATGGTTCATTGACAAGAGATCTAAAAATTGAATTATTAAGGAAAAAAATCATTGATTCTAAAATCCAGGCAAGGTAGCCAGCCTTTGTTAAAACTTATTTAATTTTTCCAGCGCTGCTTCATTCCCAAGCTCTCAGAGCCACAGCTTTTCCATTGAAAAGCAAAAGACATTTTACGCACAATTTTCCCTCTACTAGAAAGAGGTATATTGTGCCCTTCAGTGAACATAAAATTGATATTATCATCTCTTAGTTTATATCTCACTACTTAACCTTCAGATTAAAAGTTATTAGATTTGAATGACTAAAAAGACATCATGTCACCTTCCGTTCAATGTTGGGAGATGAGGGAACTTGGGGGAAAAGTCTGAATGATAAAAACACAAAGTTACCGGGAGCGTAAAGTTGTTTTTCACCTTCTCTGATAAAACAGCACCGGCTCTGCAAATGCACCATGGTGTAATCATCAGTTATCAATGTGCTTCCATGGAGTTTAATCTATACTTTTAAATGGCTCTTTCAATAGCAACAGCAGTTTAATAATTAGGCTTTGTGTCTCTTCGGACAAAATGACTCAACGCGGACGCTCCCTCAAAGTCTAACAAACAAATTTGGTCTAACCCAGTTATGTCAATATGAAACAAAGACTTTATCTTGGCTCTAATTTAGCAGTTTTGTTCTAAAGAGATAAGTCCACATCATGATCAATGCGACCATAAAACTCCTGATGCAGTTTGCAACCTCTCCTCATGGGTTTTCGAAATATGAACCCCACCAAACTGTTAACAAAAAAGCCCCAAACAACAAAAGCATTACTTTAATTTACACTGGGATATATTCAGCATTCTTTCAAATCAAGTCTCTTCTTTGATCTGCCCAACTAAAGCAGCCTCCCAACAACACAACAAATCCCCCATTTCTTGTACATTTTCCTCGACTTTGGACATAACCAAAATGTGAAGAAACCACCTATTCCCCCTGGAGTTCACTTCCCTCAGTCTAACACTTCACATCTCAACAATTCTCAAAACAACTACTGCCAAAGGGCCCAACTGTGGCAACTTCACATGGACACCACAAACACCCCGACTGCAGTCAGTGAGACTGATTGTGAAGAAATCACTCACTCGGGCACAGACACCAAAACCTAATCCTAATTTCTTATGTCTATCAAGACATTCTTTTTCTCTCCTACACATGAGCAAAACTGTATTATTAATTTGTATGCATTCAGTGGAACTAAAGTGTAAAAAGTACAAACCAGGATGTAATGAAATATATATTATGCTATCAATTTTTTTTCAAGGGAAAACCCCTTCTCACTTTGTGGACACATGGTGAAACCAGTATTTATCTGCATTCTTCACAAAGCTTGAAGTGACACTTCATAATTACAGTACAGTTCGGCTCAAAGGCAAAGTGAAGAAAATAAACTTCCCTAAAATTCTTTATATAAACTTCCCCCTTGTTTCTCCATGTACCAGTCGCATTTGTACTGCTATTCGAGTTCGTCATAAACAGTCACCTTGTAACCCTTTTTATCAAGCACTCTAGGCACTACCTAAAAGTACACTACACTCCATCAGACAAGCTATAGGTTTACATTACACAAACATTCCGATTCTGCCTGCTCAGCGCAGGTTGTCAATAAATGCAAGCAATTGCAAAACAGCCATGTGTGTTTTTTTCTTAGGAGAACACTGATATGAGCCTGCCAGTTCTGCAAAATAAACTCTCTGCAATCTCTGCAGCTAATCTGTCAACAAATTACTATTAAAGTCATACCTCCTAAAAGTTCAAAAGCATTCTGGATTAGACAAAAGATTCGGAGTTTTATACTCGTGGGGCAGTACTTGAAGTTATGGTATCAAAGTGGATCTTGCTGTTGATGTGGAGAGGTTTGTATTTCTGCCACCACACAACACAGCATTTGGTGTCTTGCTGCTCTATATCGGAATTCAACTTTGTGTTCATTCTCTTTGTTCAGTTCACATTCTTGTTTCTCTGCTAATAACGTGAAGAACACTTTAATGAATAGTCCTGAGGATAAAAATAAAACACAATAAATAATATTTATTTTATGAGCTGGGGGAAAAAAAAAAAAGAAAAGAAGGGAACTGGCTAGGACTGAAGCATCAAACCTTCTATTTGAGTAGAGATCAGAAACCACTGAAGCAACTAAAGCTGTGATCATGTACATTAATAGGCAGTTTGTCCCCATGAGTCTTTATTTATTAGTCCTTGGTAGACAGGAGTCACCCCATCATTACGTACTTTCTGTCCAAGCTTCCCTCGCCCAGCCTGACTTTCAGCTTGTGGGTCACTCCAACACCCATTCTGCACCTCCCAGATGTTTTCTGTGATGCCTCACAGCCACAGATGATGCTAGACTCTGCCTGGTACCCCATTCCTAGCTTTTCTGCCCTTTCGCTTGGTTCTGCCTCTGTGGGCACACCTTGGGAGCAAGCTCCTGAGCTCTACTGCCTGGCCCCACAGTAAATGCCTACTTCTTATCTCTTTAGGAAAGCCAGTGACCCAGGTAACCTTCATGCCTACTTCAGGTTTTATAAGCATATCATCAAAACCCTGCCCATTCCACCTCATCCTGACAGTCATTCCCACGAGACGCCGACCTGCAGCACCTATGGAGTCAGCAGCAGTGGAAAGGCAACCCCTCTCACCTTCAGTAGGTGCCAAAACACTGTAGGAAAGGGTTTTCCATCCCTCTCAGCCCAATTCTGGGAGCAATTTCTCCTACATGTACCTCCATTTTTATCCAGCTCTTCCACAGATGCACTGTCCCTGAAGAGTCACTTGTACTGCTTTGGCTTTCATACATCACGATTACAAATACAAACATCAGTTGGAGCCATTTGGTTTTATTATGCATAGCAGAGGTCATCCCCACATTTGCTACTCCCAGCTTAACAGTACATTTTACAAGGTTGCTAATGCTAAAATAATTCAGCATCAAATCACTCTCTGTCTCCTTGCATGGCAGAATCACCCTAAGATGACATGGGAAGCATAAAACTTGTCCTACAAGTCCTCTCTGCACTTACTGCAAGAGTGCTCACACCGTACCCTGTTCCTTCAAACACAGGAACATCTGTGGTGCTCCATATTTTCCCATGGTAAAATATTTACAAGTTTGTAAACCCATTAAAACTTCCTAAAAAACCTGAAGCATTTCTGTTTTGCTCACTCACACTAACAAACCTATTAGTCCTTATAAATTCATAAGTGTCACAAAAAAAGGCAAACCAAAACCTGCACAGATGCTTTACAGATGCAATTGTACGTCCAGGTTTTACCGCTCAGCCACGCTCATCATGGGAATACACAACTAACCCCGACAGCAAAGCCTGATCAAACTACCCACCACTGATTTTTTATTTTTCAGACAAAACAAGTGCCAGGTGGCAAAATGAAAAGATCTGAATGAAATGCTCTTACGAAATAGCTGTTTAATTCAGAACTCATTCATTTGTATTGAAGAAGTGTTTTGTAGAATGCATTCTGTTAAGTGACCTGAGAGCATATGTTGTATACGGAGAAACATCTAAACATTATGCTCCATGTTGTATGTGTATCTGTAAACGCTTGCATTAGCTGTCTGAAAACAACGGGGTTTTCTTCTTTTCAGCATTTAAAATATTTTCCAAACACAAAGATTGGTATTTTTATGCTAGCTCTGATTACCCTTTTGTTGTTACCAGGTCTTTTTTTGTTGCTGTTGTTTTAAATAACTGTTTCAAACTTTGCGACCAACTTGCCTTTTAAAAGATAAACTCAGTGGAGAAGTTAGTCATCAAAACCAATTAACAGCAGAATTCAAACACAGAACATAAAGGTCTTTTAAGAACTTGCAGAAAAGCAAGCTCCCCGACCACGTTTATTGTACTGGCGGAGGATAAATAAACTAGAAGCTAGAATCTGAGCTGTGTGAAAGCAATGCCGCAATACTGCCGCCCAGCCCCGCACCCTGCTCCCGAGGGGCCAGAAGCACTTGTGCCTCTGCCGGGCACCCTCTGGGGGAGGACTTGCCTAGGAATGAATGGGTGCCACTCCTTAATTGACCCAATGGGCGACTGTTGAATGACACAACCCATTACATGTGAGATTAGGATGTTATCCAAGGCGGCGCGAGCTCTCCGGGTGGCTATGGAGAAGCCTTGGCACAGGGTGCCAGCAGGGAAGGTTAGTAAGGGGTGGCAGGAGTGGAGGAGCAGAGGTCTGAGCAATTCTGGTCTATGCTGTGCACGTGTTTGTGTGACCCCCCCCCCTTCTGTTTCTTTCTGCACAAAGCAGCATTGGAAAATTCCATAGTGCTCCTATGGAAAACGCAGCGTAATTAACTCATTTTGATACGAAGCCTTTTTAAGACAAGACCTTTGTGTTGAACATATTTTAGTGTTCCACTCCTCTTCTACTGTCCTATATTAATCAAAGCTGTAACCCCTGTTGTCTTTGCACTACGAATCAGAATGTGCCCCTGGCAAAGAATGAGGGAAAAGTCAACAGGAATTAAGTTTCAGTGCAACTGTTTACTCAACTGTGGCCTGCAGTTATTGAAATTTTATCCGTGGTTTTGTGTGACTACTGCAGTAATGAATTCAGCATGGCTGTGATTTTCTCACTGATGGTATTCTCACTTCAAGTAAAAACCTGTAGGATGAAAATGACTGAAGCAACCAAAGTCTATGCATTTAGTATCATCCATTTTTCTGACTTGCTTAATTATGGCAGCTTTCTGTCTTAGGTTGGCAAACGGGGTCCCCTGCTCCTCCGCAAGCCTTGGTTTTGCTTTGTTTATGAATGCAGGTTTTCCTTCCCCGCAACAACCTGCTAAAAAGATCACTGTATGCTTAGGGGAGTCTTAACCAGCTGCCAATCGCTTATTTAAAAGGTTTTAAGAATGCTTATTGCATTACAGAAAGTGAGGGTTAGGCGTAAGTGTATTCACCATGGCTCTGCTGCAGCCTTTGTTCCCAAACACGTTCATGATACATGCCCCGCACTTTGGTGTAAAATTTCCTCGGAGGGTTTCCAAATTTTATCAGGGAGAAGAAAAAGACAAAATGTATTAGGTGGATAATTTACACTGGTGAAGTTGGTCACTTCGAAGGAAATACACTAATTAAAATACAAAGGCAAAAGGCACAATTGGGTTCCGATTCTTCTGAATTGAGGAGCGGTGACACGGGATGTATTTATTTATTTACCCTGATGTTTTCTGCAGCAGATACCTCCCTCTGCAGCCTTTCTTACTAACAGAAAACATTCTGTTAAGAGAGGTTGCTAGGTTATATTAAAATTTGTTGCAAAAACAAAACTTAATGTTAGTCTACGTTCCACCCAGCGACATCTTTTGGAAACCAGTTATTTGTATACAGCGGTTCACCCCATCACTGCCACCAGACACAACGCGTTCAGGCAATGGAAGCCAGCCCTGATCTTTGGGTATTTCCAGGGAATTATTAAAAAGGAGTCCCGGAAGAAAAGTCCAATGTTTCCCTTTACATTAACAATTGCAATCCCCTACGGACAAAAATGTACAGAATGTCATAGGCAAGTCCTGAAAGCATCCTCTGACTGGCAAATACAAAGGGTCTGGGAGGGGAGATTAAATGCTTCACGCTTTTTCTGCAAGTAGGAAACTTGTAATATGTCTTACAGTACCTGCTGTTGCTGAAGATGTGCTAAATCTGCAGCCCCAATTTCAACTGAAGGTGTCTCGCCGTTTGATCTCACTTCCCGCAGGCTGCACTCTAGTAAATGGTTGCCACCGCTCGCTCCATTCTGAATGGCTGAACCGTTACTTTTTGTCTCAGTCCCAGATTCTTGCATCATGACTCAAAAACCTGAAATAATTTAGGGGAGGGGAGGAAGGGGGAAAAAAAAAAAGCAGCTGTTAAAACAGTTGCTGGATGTAAGGAGACATGCCCTGGTTTAAATCCTGCCAAAACTGTAAACATTTGTCATTTCCCTTCATGCGATTTATCTTTCATTAATGGTTCATGCTACTAGTTTATGTTTATTTATCTGTTGGTACAGCTATAATTTTAGTAAGTTAGTTCTGTTCTAAATATAGTGGTATTTGCTCAACATCTTTTTTCCCTTAAGAGAAAAAAAAACATTTTTGAACCAACACACAGAATCCATAATTAAATTTCTCTAGTTACATCTGGATGCTTCCCTTTGAAATGGACGAGTCACTCTGTGCAACATATGATGGACAATATCACAAACTTGATACACACTACACAGGGGCACGTAGGTGAAGCACAGCATTCGTCATTTCAGTTCCCACTCACACCATGATATTGCCAAGTTAGCACCTTTTATTACTCTGAAGCAATTCAGAGTGAGTCTGGGATGTGCTGGACACTAGGAGGTTTCATTGGAGGCAAACTGCTTCAACTGCTCACAGAATTAGTCTTTCTGTCAAATTTCTTGGCTATGGATTTGGTCTGGCTTTGGATGCACAGTGGCATTACAGCAAAGATCCTCTGGTGTTACTTGGCTAAACATCAGCTCAGTAGCCACAGCTACTCCCAGCCAGGCCTCTCACTCTTGCTGGAGGTCTGTTCTTGAGTGCTTCACAACAGTGCACTTATCCACTCTATCAGTGGGCCCCAGGCCCCACAATAAGGATGCAGAGCTCCCAGAGCACCTGGGATTCTCATGTCTTTAGAAACTAAGCATCAGCATTTGTGCACAAGACCCCCCAAAACAAAGCACATACACTAGTTTGCTGCTGCAAACAGCTACCTTTGAGATCTTTTCATTAATTGTTTTACAGGTATTTCAACCTGCAAAGCCCCAAGTTCCAGGATTTAAATGTTACTAATCTGCTCTGCTTCCTCCAGCCCATCCTTCCCTCCCTTTGTGCTCCTTCTCTCACCCTTACCCAGCAGAAAATGGGGCATGGAAAGCTAAGCTGCATGCTCCAAGCCCACTGCCTACTCCACGCTAACTCACCACGTGCACATTTGAGCCAAATGCCTCTGTGCAGGGTAGTTCACCTGGAAAGTAAGGTGCTTTATATCTAAGGAAGAAGCTGTTTGAATTCAGTAACTACGCCAAATGAAAAGAAAGAAGAAAAATCCCTTCAGTTCCAACATATAAAGGAGAAGGCAAGAGAAAGCAGTGCATTTCAATGGGAAACACCAGGGAAAACCCTTTCCCAGGGAACTCTACACATGTGTAATTCAGAGCCCCCAGCCACCAAGTATGTGGTACCAGCTGGAGACAGCAATTCCTGCTTCTGGAACCAGTTGCCCAGCATCTGCTGGCCCGAGGTGACATACAGCATCACACTCCGCACACAGAGGTACGCTCCAGCCCAACGCACCAGTACCAGACCTCTCGCTCATTTGGTAGCTTCAGACGTTCATAACGATGATCCATATGGTTGATAATGAAGATGTCATAACTGAGAAGCAGCTGAGTAACGAGGGCTGTGTCACCACCCCGCTCCAGCACTAGCATTCCTCGCTGATTCCCATTCGAGCGGGGGAACCACTCATTAGCCGGACCCTGCTCCAATCGTGACGGGATCTATTCACACTGATGGCTGCCCAAGCACAGGGACAGTGCTAGGACAGATTCAAATGTTCTGATTACATTTAAATAAATTTCAGCTGGTCTATGGAAACTTCTTTCAATCTGTTTTGTGCAATCTTCGAATTATGCAAGGGGACAAAAGGGCTTGGGGGCTCATTATAAAGCTTCTGTCAGCTCCCTTCTAAAAGCTCCAGAGATCTAAACAAACCTACAGCTTTCCCAATGCCACCAGCAAATGCTTTTGGGTTTTAACAAGATCCTGCTCTGACACAGGCTGAGCATGGTGTGTTTTTCATTTTTGGCACTGTAAGGAAAGCCTACAAGCACGACAACGTCTAAAGAAGTGTTTGCATCTAACAAGCAAGGCTGGATTACACACCGGGCAGCGACTGCATAGCACAGGTTGTTTCGGAAGGGATAGAAGTGAGATTCTCCAGACAGCTCGTGAGATAGTCAAAGGTATACCATGCAATTTTATACACTACTAAGGAGGACACACCTTTTCTGACCAGAGATAAATCCAAAAGAAATAATGGATGTAATTGTTTTCTGCTTCCATCAAAATTTGAGGCCAAGCCTCAACTGGAGAAAATGGAGCATTGCATTAGTTTACCTCAGCAGAGGATCTGTACAAGGATGACCACCATGAAAGACTGGGTTAGCTGGTTAAACCCAGAGACTCATGTCTTTGTTGTGATGCACGATGGCAAATGATGGGTGGCCCATCAGGCTCACACAGACTACACCTGATGGAGGAAGGACATACTAAAGAACTGGTGAAAGGTGCCTCCAGCAGACACTGCAGTGGAAAGAGATGCTAAAACCAATGTGCCAAAAAAATTAAGTACATTTCATTCTCCAACACTTCTCATGCAACAAATTGACGGGAAGTGAGAACCTGGATAAACTACTAAGGAGGGTCAGAGAAAGCACCAACCAAACCTCAGAGATGCCTCTGACAGAGGCAAGAAGAATGTGCACCACTGAGGACCAGATCTATCACTGCCTGATTGCAATTTGTTGGCTTGCCCTTCTGAGCAAAATATCTCCAGGACACAGAAAATAATTCACAACCAAACTGGCCAAGAAATTATTTATTGTCTGTAGGATTGCAAAATGCTCCTGGAAAGAAACAACAGTAGAAATTGCTACTATTTTTCCAACCTATAGGACTGAGGAAAAGATGAATTATTTATAGCATTTGGCCGCAAAAAGAACATAGTTCTTGAGAATCTTTTCCATGACAAATTTCATGCTCTATTTTACCTTTCAGACTAAAGGTAAAATAGTAAACTACAGTAAAGGTAATCATAATAAGGTAACCATGTCATTGTAAATGTAACCCAGACGGGTCCCGCCTCAGCTGTCCCAGCCCCTCCGATGGCTGTGCCACCCTACACAGCGTATCCAGCAGAACTGGCAGCAGCCGTCAAGGGAACAAAGCTGGAAACAGAGTTTGCAAAAGGAATGTAAAAAGAGTAAAAAAAAGAAAACCAGGATGTTTGGACTTTCAAAAAATTATTTTAAAAGCAGAAGTGAACATCTTTGAGCAAATTCTGCTTTAAAAACATCCATTCACAGGCAGTCGACTTCAATAGAACTTCAACCGGACAAATACGAATCCACTTTGCTAAAATGCCTCCAATAGAAAAGAGGATTTTCAAGGGAGAAAAGATAAAAGTGTTTATTTCTTCACTGTAGTCAAATGCGAGTTGACATAAATAATCACGGTTTGGTCTGATCATTAAGCGTCATGTCATGAAAATCAACCTGCAAGAGCTTTCTGCAAGAATGATTATTATTTGTCTTTTTGAGCGCACCTAAATGAGCTGAGGTGATGGTACACCGAGGATGGCTGAGATAATTGTCTCTCCTCAGCACAGAGGAGCAGGCCTTACAGAAGCCCATTAGTGAAGTCTGTCATTCAAAATCATGAAAGAAAAAAGCAAAGCAAGGTTGGCTTTATGCAACGTGATTAGGTTCTCTGGGAACTGAACTGAAGCTTCAGTTCTAGTATCACAATCTGTGATTCCGGTCTGAATACAACCCCAAATAACCAAGAGTGCTGAAGAAGCTGTTATGCATAATGATTTGTTATAGCAAATACAGTACCCCGCAAACGCTTCCATGACATGCAAGAGACCACGTTCTGACTTAAGAAATGTCATGGCAAAAAAGCGCGTCCATCTCTGCGTTGCAGAACAAAGCAGAATGACTCTCCTAACAATCCTGCAAAGGAAATGTATTTTTTAGTTTAGAATAGGTGGTTCTTACCAGTGTAAGTATCTTTTTTTTTTTTTTTTTTTTTTTAGCAAAATATCTGTGATATTTCATGTTAGGAGGGACAGAAAATGACTTAAGATTATTAGAAGTGACACAAGATGTTTTTCCCAAGAAGGGACCAAAGCTAAGCTGCCATATGAACAACTTCTAAATTTTTCTCTTGAAATCAAGGAGCATATAATAAAAGAACTGTTCTTCTACGACTCAGTGTCAGCTTGGTTTAAAAATCTCACATTGGTGATCCATTTCTCAAGATTCTCGTCTTAACCTGCTCAAAACCTATTCCAGCTTTGATGCATAGTCAAATACAAAGCCAAAGCCGTACAGTTTGATCCATCTCCTTGGTGAATATGTTACGTTCAAAGTAATGGAGTAAAAATTCAGTGGAGTGGAATCAAAGCAAGGCACTCTGTCAATAGGAGGACAAGAGCTCATCACCTTCCAGATGACTTGGACAGAACCAGGGGACAGCTAATTTCCTAAGGTCATGGTCAAAATTGAAAGTACACAGGACGAATGTGAACTCTGGTTGAATCAAAATGACCTGAGGACTCCAGTGTCAGTGTTTTTAACTAGAAAGACAGAACCTGAAGGAATCCTAATTTTGAAAAGGTTCCATGCTAATCGATTAAAAACAAAGGAACTCCATACCATCACCAAGCGAAGATGCTGCAGAACACATCCCTCAGCTCCACTGGACTATTTAGATGAGCAAGGTTAAGCATGGAGATTAGTAGGCAGGAGGTGGGTGCCGAAGTGTGCAATTTCTGCAATTCCTTTACTAGTACAGTTTCTAAAGACTAAGCAGCATTGTTTAATGTCAGCATGAGGGAGGATTTACTGACTGAAGCACCCGTCAGAATAAGGACCCACTGCAAGTCTGAAAGACTAAGGGACTGATATTCAGATGTATTTAGATGCCTCACCATTCACAGAGGCATCTGGCGAGACATTTTTAAGACTCCTGAATAAGCACCAATCTACATCTTTAAGCATCTCATCACCTTTAAAAAACTATCCCCAGGGTCTTCTGGGCCTTAAAATGTCTGTTTTAACACGCTTCCAGACTCAACCTGGACTACAGATTCAGAATGCAGCCTGCATGTTTCAAAGTTACTTCCCAGGCTGACGATTTTATTTTGGCTATTGGTACACTTGGAGGTGTTTACAAATATATACGCACATAAAGACCATTCAACATTTCTCTCCCCTGGGATCAGAGCTAGAACAAAAATGTCATAAAACAAACCTTCTTTGTGAAATCTGTGAAAGATTTTAAGCTAACAAAAAGTTCAGTCTTTATTCCAGGGCAGTTAATTAAGGTTGACCAAGTCAGGCAGAAGTAAATTAACTTGGCTGATCAATTATTTATATGAAGCAGAATAAATGCCCTTAAAGAACCTGGCCCAGCCATGAAAGGACATGTAAATTAAACACAACACAGACTTATAAAATAAACTACTACTTCTATAGGTAAAAGAGTTAATGGTAAAATCATTTTAAGTGATCAAATCACAAGATCTAGTCCTAAATTCTCCAGCAGTATGGTTGCACGTGCATGGTTTATAAGTAAACATTTCACCTATTAGTTGCAAGCAGTTTCCCAAAGCAAGCTCAAATCTAACTTTAGAGCACTTCTCTGTATAATTATATAGTAAAAAAAAAAAAAAAACAACCCAAACAAATACTGTTTGGAAGCATTTCATGACAACACAACGCTGCAAAGAGGATTTTACCTCTTGAAAACAGAACATGCTCCACAGCAAAGCAATACACAGACCACGAGCAAAGCTGCTTCTTACCCCCAGCACAGGTACAAAAGCAACCTGGTGCTCCCAGCACTCCCGTTATCAGCAACAAGGACCACGATGACTTGCCCAGGAGACCACTGCCTGACTCACAGGTAGTGTCTTTTAGTCCCGGTATCTCTGCAGTAAATGCCCTGCCAGGGAAAGCTCCTCAGGCTCCACATCCCACCACCGCCACCACTTCTGAATTTTTCCAGGAACATGTTCTGATGGTCCCCAGCCACTGCCAAAACACCCATCTCCTCCAGCTGACCCCCTGTCCCTAGGGCGGTGAGGTGGCCAGCAGCACCATCCCGCCATCCATGAGTTCAGTACAAGAAAACAGGATTCACTAGTGGAAATTAAAAGCCTTGAGTAAGGTAAGGCTTTGATCTACTGTGAGGGAAGGCGTACAGATGTTCAGCTGCTCATTTACTAAATTACACCATGTCACAATTAACTGTGAATCAGCCAGCTTCACATGAGCAGCTCGAGGGCTGCCACCACGCTAAGTACAGAAATAACGTCGGGGAGGGGAATCCAAACTAGCCAGGTGGACCAGATGACTTCTCTCTGCCTGTGTTTGTGGTTAGCACAACTATTAGAAAGAGCCATCCCAACATATGGCATGATTTAACTAAATCAGATCATGCTGAACTCACCAGCCTTTCTCGACTTACAAACCCCTCCGCTCTCGTCATTGCAGATGGGTGAACACCCGTCATGCTTTTAGAGTTTTCAGTAGCCGTCATTTATCCTGCTGACAGCATGTATTTTAGGTATAATTATGTACTAACTAACTATAGATCAACTGTCAGTACATTAGGGTACTTTTTGGATAAAACTTCATGCTTAGCCCTTTGAAGGCCATTCGCCTACACGCTACTGGAGGTTGCTGAATTGTGCAGGAGTATGAGAAAGGAGAAGGGGTTTCGCAATTAAGGATCATCTTTAAGAATCAGCCAAAATAGTAGGGAACACTCCGCTGTCCTGAAAGGCGATGCTGAGTCACGTCTGACAGTGGCGTTTGGAGGAGAGGCAAACCTGGAGCAAGGCAAGGGAGGAACATGCACTGGATGTGTGGAAAGAGGAAACAAAGAGACAGCGACGAGGTGAAATCCTTTGATATTTCCTCAGCTTAAAGAGGTAATTCAGTGCATTAAAATGGATCCTTGAAATTTCAAAGGATGAAACTCGCACAACAAAGATTGTCGAGAGTGCTATTTTCTAGGATTAGAACAAAAATGTATTGGGATTTGCTATATGATCTTACATCGCTGAGCAGGACTGTGTACTTGCTGTTATGCAAGCACCATCTTCCAATAGTGAATTTTCATAATTATAACAGAAAGGCGTAAATTTTCTAATGCATGGCAGTTCAAAAAGTAATCAAGAGAATGAGCCTGAGGGCTATTTTAATGTATGCAAAGCTAGTGACCCACAGTAAATGGGAGGTAGGCTTCAATGAATGCAAAGTAATGCACACATACTAAAGACCTGGTCTGATGAAGGACGGCTAAAATTAACACCCAATTAATTTCCGAATTGACAAACAAATGAAACCCATAAATCTACTTTCTCATTAATTTTCTTGTGGTATAATTTAAAGCAGTAATATGAGGGCAAAAACTGAGCATTATCCATCATAAATATCAAAAAAGATAGCACTGTAACACCATAAATTATGCATATTACCTGTTGTTAAAAATGATTAATGTATTATCAACTTTATCGTGCACTGTATATGTCTAGACGTATCTAAAATCTGAAATTTCATTTAGTGCTTAGGAAATAAAGGGTCCAGAGGAATGGGATTATCTGCAGCGCATCCTTGGCTCTGCTTCCTGACACAGGCACAGCCCTGGTGCTCTCATCTCGGCTGGACTCGTCCCAAGCCTTGGGTCGGTGGAGGTGGAGACCATCGCAGCAGTGATGAGCTGAGCCTCCCCGGGAAGGAAAATGAATCACACTGCTCTTGGAGCATCCCCACAAGCCAACCTGCAGCCCTGGTACCTGGCTCACATGGGGCTGCTCCCCTTCCCTGCCCACCCAGCATTGGCTAAGAGCTACTTGGAGATGCAGAGCTTTCTGGTGGGGAGGGGGGTAAAAAAGGAAGAAGGTAGAGGAAAACATGAAGCTGTAAATAAAGTTAGTGAATGACAGGCCACGGCTTTCCAAAAGTGCTTGAGCACATCACCTTGGCCAATGGGAGAAGGACACGTGTTGCTTTTCCTCCTCCCTGTGGGTCATGTCAGTGACAGGCTGAACTTCCACCAACCTGAACTTCTGCCAGGGTTTATGTCCTCTTGCCACACTCAAAGTCTCCTGAATAGCAACTTCACCTACTCCAGTCTGGATGCAGGATGCCACAACTTTTCATTTATTTAACTGGACACAATGACACAACCTCTTTCACTGTTTGCACTGGCTGGGTTATTTCTTTCTAACAGCAGCGTATGTTGTTAGGGCCACAGGAACCTGAAATTGTTTGGAGGCAGCTCAGTGAAAGGCTGCCTGATGTTCTACAGGAGCTGAAACTTAAAGACAGCTGTGGTGAGAAGGAAAGGAGAGTCAGAAGCCTAATCCCTCTTGTGCCACGTTGACTTATTGTGAAATCATGGTCAAACAACTTAACTTCTTAGAGTTACCCCTAAGGAAATCCCTTCTGCTGAGGGTGTTGCCGACCACAAAGAGTAAGAACAGAGAACAAGCAAATCCATAGCTGAAACAGACATTAAAAGGTTGCCGTATGCTCTGTTCAAGAGAGTTAGAGCTGGTCCCTATGAGAAGCTAGTGCACTAAAGCATACCAAGCTGTGGAGATAACAAGTCTCACTCCTTTCCTTAAGACCTGAAGTGTCAGGTAGAGATGATGGACCACTCAGTTTTTCCCAAACGAGTTTTTGGCATCCTCCCTTCATTTTACACATGCACACAGAAGTTAGTCCCAGTCTCCCCTCGGATAAACAAACCCCCTTTGCAAAGCCAGCTCCATCTGAATCTATGCCCCTCAGCTTGTCAGCTATTAAACCCCATATTCAGCATGAAGCTCATGCCACAGCTGCATAAAAGCTCTAGAGCCAGGCCACTTCCAAGTGACTGGCAAATATGATGCAATCATTTACATACCATCAGCAGCAGAGTGAGGTTCCTTCCTCTCTCTTGGGGAGAGCTGTCTTTCAGCTGCGAGCTTGACAGAAATCATCTTTACCATCACCAGGATCATTGTTTATTTGGAAGGAAAGAAATGACAAGTGGCAAAAAAACCCCAACCAAACCAAACCAGATACCTTCGCTCACTGCACCGCACAACCCTGCAACTACTACCGTGGGGACACAAGCACCATCCATACTACAGGAACAACTTCTCCAGAAAGAAGGAACAACTTCGGCACAGACAGGAGATTTAGAGTGCAGCACGGTGGAGTGCAGAGCTGCCTCGGTGCCAGCCTGGTGGCTGTTGTCTCTTGGGACGTACCCACCTGCTCATCCCAGCCCAGGCACAGCAGCAGCTTCGTGTAGAACAGGAAGAGAAACTGCAGAGCTATTCTCACAGCCCAGGACTCATTTGTTTGTATGCGCACTGCTCTGAGCTTGCAACGTAAACTCTTGCAGCCTGTCTCTCAGAAAAAGAGGTGACTATTCAACCAAATAAAAGGCCGAAGTTGCATTTAGTAAACATTAAATTTAGTAAATATTGTTAGTTTATGCTAGACAGCAGCAGCACTGCTACAGTAAGATGATATCAAACCTCGCAAGACAAGTGCTGGCTGTAGATGAATTAGACTCCCACCCTCCATGCATATCTCCATTAAGGCATTTCTAAACTCTCTACCAGCCTCCAGAAATCAAAAAAACACCTCAAAGCCAGGTGCAACTCTAATACTTCTGCACAATACAATTTTCACTTCACTATTTTCACTTACTTTAAAGCAGAAAAGGTTTGATCCATCACAGCAACACAAGTCAATTAGTGACCCACTTGTCCACTTACACACTTCAGCTACCTTCTGCTTCCTGCCCAGCCCCAACACCCAAAATGAACAATGTATTTGACCACTGGTGCAAGCTAGAGAATACATCACATTTTTATGCATATTTTGTTGCTTGCTTTTCCAAGGGCTGAAAAGGACAAATAGTTAATTTTATCCTTCAAAAGCTTTTCATAAACGTATATTCAAGATACTTTAACAGATTAACTCACATATAAAGGAACAGACACCACCTTCATACAAAGAGAGTTAACATTTCTTTCTCAAGGTCACCCTAAGAGGGTTTACTCCCTTTGTACTCAAAGCCCTAACAATTTACTGTCAGTGCTAACAGGTCCTGCCTGGCATTTGAAATCCAAGCCCCATTCAGAAACAATAACAAACAATAATTTTGAGAAACAAAGACGGTGTGAGTTTTTCTTGCTCATTTTCAAAACAACCCAAAAGCAAGAACTACCAGGATGGTGCTCTCTAATTAGGACTCCCAGAAACCAAACAGCCAGCATACAGAAATCAGCAGATGCAAACACAGTTTTCCAGTTATAAAAAGCAGAAAAGCAGCTCTGTCACCTCACTCACAGGAGGAGGAGCGACAAGAGCGCGTTTTTACATTTGGTATTTTCTTTCCATTCAAACGGCTGTGCTTCTAAAATAGATTTTCCTCAGATCTCCTCAGAAATAAAAGCGAAAGCTTTGCCTTTCCCAACTCCATCGAGGGCACATACATCAATTAAAATCCAACATGAGAAAAGAGAGAAACCAAAGAGCCCCCAACCAAACGCTGACACAGAATGCAAGGCTTGTTCTTTTAGGTTGATTACCTGGTTCATAGCCCTATATCTTTGTCCTAGACCTTCTAACTCCTTGTTTGCTCCATGCAGGATTTTCTAGCCATCAGCCGTCTACCGCTGTGCTAGTCGTCTTGCAGGAGTGCTCTCTCCCTTCTGAAAAAAGCAAACAACTGGATAGATATCATTACACTAAGGAAATCTCTTGGAAAAACCAAACAACTTGCTAATCTTTCTAGCCCCTTCACCCAAGTTAAAGATAAGCAAAGCAAACCAAAGTGAGTTTCAGCCACATTCCAGGGACAAGCTCCCCTTTTTCTCCTTTATCAAAATCCCAGCATTTAAAGGTTTTTTTCCAGACCTTGCAGGATAAACTGCTGCTCACACCCGCAAACAAAGCAATATTTGTTTAATAACTGATTGCTGCCATGGGTACAGTAAACAAGGGGCCCAGCATTTGTGTTTATGAACAAACACATCATCTTGCAAGAGCAATTTAACATTAACCAGGTGGAATAATCAACAGATTTCATAGGTGACACTCGGGGCAGGACTAATGTAAACAGAGCAGGGAGGAGAAAGGGGCCACTCTTAGGGAATCAAGGTTGAGGCAAATGCATTACAGAGTAAACAGCTGGGAAGAACTCAAGACAAACAAATAGTCATTCTTCTGACATTTCGAGAAGCAGAAAGGTTGTACGTTACATGCATCAGCTGCTGACCACCATGAAATCAAACCAGTTGGGGACCAGGCCTTCTTGTTTACACAGTGCCATGTTTGCTTATAAACAACAATTTGCTGTTACCAACCTCGCATTACTCATTGCATAAACGAGCAGATCAAGTGAAATCCTGTTAACTCTTCTGTGGATTGAAGGGTTTTTTCCTTCCCTTCAACGACAACAAACAAAAAGCCTTTGCAGTCTTGCTGTGCAACCTCAAGACAACAGGCAGCAGGGGAAAACACAGAGCTGTGCATCTGTTCCGACAAAGGGTAAAGAAAGGAGTTGAAAACACTTGAAAGTGTTCTACAAAACAAGATTTACCGGCCAAACCACTGATGTAAAACATCTATTTGCATTTTTAAAGAACATCAGCAACTGCAAGAGGTGGGATGCAACATTTTCATCTCTTTCCTAGAACAAACAAGTAAAATGATGGCTTCCTCCGTGCCCAGCAGGACCATGTACACGTCATTCCAGACACACACATCCATGCCCACGCCAGCTCAATGCGCAAGGCTGAAGTTGCAAGGTGTGGTTCAGCCCTTCTCCTCCTTTCTCTCTCCCATCCTCAGCCCTCTTGCTTCTGCCTCCCATCACCATTCTCTGTACATGTCCCCAGCTCATTTTCGTTAACCAAGGGGAGCAGCAGCCCCTCTGAGGTTGTCTTCTCACAACTGAAACCTCTGGCCTCCAACTGCTCCTACCCAACGTCCATCTCTTGGCTTCGAGGCATTAGTCCTCAAGGTGCTCAAAATGCCAAGGTCCCCTGGGTTTGCCACCTTCCAGAAAGCCTTTCCTTTCTCATTTCTCATCCCTGCACTGCTCAAGAAGTTGCCCATCGCAACATTCCCCCAGGGAGGTTTCTGTAACTTCCCTATCCTGTAACACAGGTTTTGGGATAGATGTAAAGTACAGGGAGAGCAGATGGATGGTCCTATCGGTAGGGGTTAATCCAGGGCTCCGGGTTACATTCCTGCCCTGACACAATCCTTGCGTGTGACCTCCAGAAGTCTCTTCATCCCTCTCCTATGTAAAATAAGCCCTTTAAGACATTGTACTACTTGGATGGGGGTGGAGGCTGCAGTTGTGGTCTATACCAGGAGTCCTTCTTCCTCCCAGCTGCACTGTGGCCCCTACCTGGTTCACTGCTACCTTCTGACGAGCACCAGCACCACCAACACACACCGAGTAAAATCATGCCGGTTTTGAATACCTGACACATCCAAGGTCACAGCTGGCCCTGGCACAGCTCTCCCCTCCCTTGCCATTTCATGTGCAAACAGCACAATGGCCAGAAGCCTCCCCCCTCATCATTTTTCCCACAAGTTTTAGAATATTTGGTACTTCTTCTTTTCACAGCACAGCCCTGGGCATCCAGGGCTGGCCAAGAACCTCCTGTTTCTTCCTCAGAAAATATTTAGCCTTTTGTTGTAGTTAAAAAAAAAAAAAAAAAAGAAATAATAAAAAGCTTCAAACCCATGAAATCGGTGCAACCTACGAGTAAGACAGGTATTTAAATAAACCCCAAATGCAGCATTGTTCAGGCAACTGCCTATTTCTTAATACATCGGCAGCATAATAGCGGGCAGGATGAAAGGTGCGACTCGAGGACGGGGTTGGCGGCCGCACACCAGGAAAACAGAAGTGCTGCCCCATTTCCTGTGCTTCAGCAGAGTATTTCTGATGTCTGGGGCTGCCGGGGAGTTAACTCTGAATTAATGATTACACACAATACCCTCCTTTCTCCCCTCCCTGCAGGACAGCGAGGGCCAGCCTCCCCGAACGACTGTGGGCAGGCAGGCACAGGTCACGGGGGATTTGGATATTTCACAGCAGCTTCAAAAATGTAGACACCGCAACCTGAAGGCTTCTGAAAACATCAAGCTCCACATAAAAGTCCTGATATTTCCTTACTTGAGACAACTGCTCTCACCTCAGCCGCCGCTGCCTGTTCCACGCTCCCTTTCCAGCACGTAAAATCACAGTTTATTCAGTACAAAGTAACTACGGTATGATAAAAACTATAAGCATATCATTCAAATGCTTTATTGGTCAAATAGATGGATGCTTTTATTAGTCCAACCTTTTTTGTAATGGAGTGCCACTGATGACCCAGTGTTAGCCTCATTCCCTGCTATTAATCACACTTCTAAGAGCTCATTTTGCTTTAAAATCTTAAGAAATTGCTATAATTTAAAGACATGGTGTCTACATAATGGGAAATGCTTCACAGATTGTATCATTCCATATAACACAGGATTTTTATGGCAATGCTGACCACGATACCAAGGTATTACAAAACTTGAATAAAATATTTGATGGAGAAAATCTAAATGTAAACTTACTTTTGCATTTGTGGTTTGCCACATCCATAATATTTTAATCACAGCCTTTTGGGAGTTGCAGTTTTCAACTGCATGTGGCTTACATAGATTAACACTACAAAAATACTCCCTGAACAAACATAAACAGAGCAAAACAAAATTAGGTGAAAATTAAATAAAATAAAAGGATGGACCATGAGAGAGAAACTGCTCGAGCTACATTTTAACTATTTTAATACAAGGGATTTATCCTTTGATCGACTATCTGTCTTTTTCTTTTCTGCACAGGGAAAACAGATGTTTCTGCACAGATGATGTTTACCGTGAAAAACTTTTATGACAAAGTGGAAGCAGCTTACAAATTTACCTACACCGAGAATTAAATTAATATAATGATGGTCTTAACCCATATTATTAAAATGTACTTTGCAAAATGTTTTGACAATGTTGACTGCTGCAGGAGGGAAAACACATTTAAGACAATTTCAGCCAAATGCAAAAGCAGAAGCCTTCCATTTTTCAAATGTAAAGTAAAAAGCATCTTTAAACACCTTCTTAGGAAAGAAAATGCAGTGCAATTATGTTATATGCAACACACACAAGCGTGTTCTTTTCCTCAGTTCTCTAACAAGATATTAGTACCTCCTGGCCTTAGGAATACCATGTATAAATCACATCATACTCAGAGTGTCTGAATTAATTATAATAGGAGCTGGAGAGAAATGTTAACTTTCCAGGTTGTTGCTAAGGATTAGCCCTTGTTTACAATTCTGTATTTATAGAACAAGAAAAATTTGTCAAATGAAGGGCAAAGAGGAAAGCAAGAACACAAATTTAGCTTTGATTTCAAAACAAATCAGATCTTGCAACCATTCCCTGAAAAGAAAACCACAGTTTTTAATGTGAAGATGCAAATGAGTCTCAGAATATAAAAATGTTTTATAATTCTGTGCATTCAACACTACTAGATGTTATTTAAAGAATTTATGTTAACATTTCTCATCCTCACACAGCAAGTCCAAGATGCTGCAAACAGCATCTATTTAAAATGGATCTTGTTTCTATGGGGCACTGCGTAGCTGAGGAGGCTTAAGCAGAAGGTATAGAGCAACAGGCTTAATGCTGGTCCAGTGGAGGGCTGCATCTCCATCCAGAGGGCAAGTCATGAATCTCAAAACCACTGGAAAAGACATGCTGGCTTCCCCAAATGCAGTGAGCCTGTGATGTGAACAAGACGTCTTTTAATAAAGGCAACCTGGAAACCCAAGAGGTCCACCATGTATTTCTGGAGAACACTGCAAGGATGCTCAAGGCTCAAAGTTGATGGGAAGGGTCCTAGTGAGAAGAGTGCCAAAGCTTTGCAGGGATTCGCAGGTCTCGAGCACCTTGGCAGAACTGGCTGAGGAAGTTTATACTACTCACTATTGTGAGGACAAAGAAAGCACTTCGGCCTCCAACACTTTCATTTCTTTTCGCAAACAAAAGCACACCCACTACAATTAAGCTGCAAACCCATTTTCATTAGGACTCCTTGTTTTCACACACTTAAAGCCTTTTAAGACCTGATGTCCCTCTCATGCTCCCATCAGTGTGTGATTGTGCACAGAAAACTAAGCAAAGGCTCTTTAGTGGTTTCAGTTTATGGAGAAGCAAATGGGAAAAAATGGGTGGTTTTTTCCCATTAAAAAAAAACAAAAAACAAGTGTAACCACCGAGTTCTGAGCAGGGTGACTTGCAAAAATGCTCAGCACCCACAACTGAGAGCATCCAACCCCCTCAAGAATCAGGTCCCTAACACAATAAGAAAAATGCACTTAGCTAAGCTTTTGTGGAAACACAGGCAGTCTCCTTGCCTTGCCCTGTCCGAGGGCTATGCTATCACATTACAGCCAGGACAGCACCATGCAGAAGAGAAACCTATGTGCCTATGAACGTTGGTGCGTAAGTTAACACACGCTCACTATGAAAGTACCCAACATACCGGTTTAGCATCAGCCAGAACAGAACAAGTGGGACAGAAGAGGTGCTTTCCTCCCTGGTTTTATCATGTTTTCTTTCCCAGGAACAGCTCCAGTCTGGGTCCAGAGCAAGGATCCCACCACAGTTCTGTGCAGGAAATGCGTACGTACTGCACATGTTCCTCAACAGCCACATGCTCGGCAGTGACACACATGGATCCCAAGCACCCAAAAATACAGTTGGTCCTCACCACACTGGCCCAATAGAGGGGAAAAAAAAGTGTGAATTTTTTCCACCTCAAAATTTCATCCTGTGCCTGAGAAAACTCCCTAAAAAAGCTCTGTCAAAACCGATTTGTTTCTACTCACCAAAAAAAGCACATATGCCTGCTTTTGAGTCAGGATGCAGCAAGCCAAGCTCTTAATCCCTCTTCTGCATTCACCCATGGCAGAAGAGCAATGCCATGCCAGCAGAGGTGGCTGAGATAGGGAGAGGCAACAGCAGAGAAGAAAAACTGGACACTGAACAAGCCTCTCCAGCTTGCCTTGGCCAACAACAGCACACAGTCATGAGCACTCTGTGGCTGCCCATACCTTTTCCACGTATGATGCCAGTGCAACAGAGGGCCTCCCAGTAAACAGCACCATGGCCCCACAACCTGTCCCAAAACAAGCTAGACTAGAAGGGTCCATCACTGCCAAGTGCAGCAGAGGTTGCTCCTGTGCTCTGAATCTCCAGCAGCACATGGGGCCATTTCCACCCAGCGATGTGTGTTTAATACTCCAAGGCTGCACTGACTATGGTATTTGAACACCTCCAGCCATGTGCAGGTGCATGGTCACACAGATGTGCTGGCTCCTGAACATTGGAGAGCTAAGGCATGTGGCTTCCTGCTCCAAGGGCTTGTGAAAGACAAGGATACACTGTATTTACAGTCAAGACAAGATTATTCCCTGTCAGGATGTGCCCTAAGAGGGTAATTTGCACCCTAAACTGGATGGTACGATACCGCAGTCACCAACTGAATGATCTCTTCGTTTGGCTTAAAAACTCTCCGCACAAGACAAAGCAGAACCAGGAGACTAACAAAACATACAGTGTATTTTGTTCTACACTGCAGCCACATATTTCAACTGCCTCAACTGAATTCTTAGAGTAAACACAGCTTTAAAAGAAAATAGCTAGAATAAAGAGCTTCTGGAAAGTTCCTACTGATTATGCATGCAAGAATTCTGCTACTGCTTCCTCCCATCATCTGAAAAATAAACCAAACACCCAACTTCCACAACTATCTACAGAAGTGCTATTTTTCTGAAGCATGTTACAATACTATCTGAGGTCTGCAAGTTGTAATGAATGCATCTTGTTTTGTAAAATACACAGAGGAGCTCAATTAAATGAACAACTGCAAAGGAAATAGAGCTGATAAAGGAATTAAATCTCCGTGTGCCAGATCATAACGTAACATCTAGGATAACAAAACCATGTCAAACATGCAACCGCTGAAGACTTAAAAAAAATGAAATAAAGAAGTTAAACCCAAAAATATTTTAAGCATGTAAAATGAAAATGGGCACAAGTTATTTTATATAATTGAGAGAGAGGGAAGCGTAGGCAGCCACAGTGGGGTCTCTTGTAGCTGTTTGTTCAGCCTGGAGAAGAGGAGGCTCCGGGTGAGACCTTTTAAGTCTTCCAATACCTAAAGTGGACAACAAGAAACCTGGAGAGGGACTTTTGCAAGGACATGTAGCGACAGGACAATGGGGAATGGCTTTAAACTGACAGACAGGAGATTTAGACTAGATATAAGAAAGAAATTGTTCTCTGTGAGGGTGCTGAGGTGCTGGCACAGGGTGCCCAGAGAAGCTGTGGCTGCCCCATCCCTGGCAGTGTTCAAGGCCGGGTTGGACACAGGGGCTTGGAGCAACCTGCTCTAGTGGAAGGTGTCCCTGCCCGTGGCAGGGGGTTGGAACTGGATGAGCTTTAAGGTCCCTTCCAACCCAAACCACTCTGTGATTCTATGACAAGACTTATTAAACACACAGAAAGACAGAACATTTTATAAACTACCACCTGCTCCACTGACAATCCGCTCCTTTCTCATTGCCCAACCTGTCATTTTCCAAAGACCAAGCTAACCCCATTCCCCATCCACCAAGACACGGCTGAAATGATTTCACCAGTCTCAGTGTGCATCTCTTCCCTTTTTTTCCCCTTTCCTTGCTGTGTGCCTGTGCCTCTCGGGCTGCCCACACGCTGGAAGGGAGCCGCCAGCCCCAGAGCCTGCTCAGGCTGTCTGCACACAGACACCGGTGGGAGCACAGATTAGGGAGACGTTTAGGGTTCTGCAAAACCTCGCACATCGGCTTTTCTCCTTTCGCAGTTGGCGTGTGAACTTGTAACTCGGAAATTGCAAGTTCCCACCAATTTTTTTGGCAACTCGAACGTAATTTTTAGGAAAACATAGTATGCGGCTTTTGGCACACGGAGCTACGTGCTAAGGCTTTTCAGACAAAATATGCAAAGGTGATGGTCTCACAAGCCTTTAAGGGCTTGCTGGATGAAACACGGCTTTGGAAGACAGGAGTACAAAATTCTGACTCCAACAAGCAGTAATAAAAGTCTGTGTTCAAGCAGCTCCGCAGACACTTACTCACAAAATGGGCATAATATCTGCATATGGAACAGCTAAGGCAATGCAATGTACCCACGGTTAAAAACTGGGCATCTAGAGATAGCTAAACCAGTCCTTATATAGTTTTGACTTAAAAGGCAAGACTATAGGCACTTTTTGGCAGCCTTGAACATCGCTATACTCAGGGGAGAGGAGGGAGGAAAATACTTTAAATTACAGAGATGCTAATCTCCCACTTCTGATGCATCCAGTTTATTAGTTAAATTGCTTCAGCAAAACATCTGGCCTGAGCCATGGGCCTTGCAAGCAGCTTGAGAAGCCCTTGGTCGGGCTGCAGCCCCATTGTGTCAACGCAACGTACGCCCTTGCTTCCCCCCCTCCTCCAGTCACAGACTGCATGTGGGTTGCATGCACCTCTTTGTATCACCTTGGCACTGGCCAAGGCTACTGGCATCCCTTCCTCCTCTTAAGAGACATGGCTTTAGCACAGCATTTCTTTCTTCCTTTTTTTATGCAGACCTTTAGTAGACCTACAAAGCTAGAGGAGCTTCTTCAGGATTGTCACTCCCAAAAGCGCATAGAGTTTCTAAGGGTGAAGATCCTGCCATGATTACCACCACAGAGGGATAGAAGGGAAACAGTATGGACAGTGTCAAAGCTGCATGCACCACTGCCAACAACTTCAACAATACTAAATACACAAATTATTAATTACCAACATTATGGCCCATAGATGGTCATGGCTCACCAAAGCCATCCAGT